>NC_057813.1:605385870-605605381 GCF_018294505.1 Triticum aestivum
GTGGGCGGCGGACAGCGTGGGCGGCGTACGGTGTCGGCGTGGGCTCCGGGGCGGGGGTGACGGCGACGGCGTCCGGCAGCCTGGCGGCGTCCTCCGCGCGCGTCGTCGGGGGCGAACTGCAAGATGCAAACCAAAATTTTCAAAAGTGTGCCTTATATACATGAAGCTTTAGTCCCGGTTCTTGCCACGGACTGGGACAAATGCCCTCTTTGGTCCTGGTTGGTGCCACCAACCGGAACCAAAGGCCTCTTTTCAGCAGCCCAAAGGGCGGGAAACAGAGACCTTTGGTCCCGGTTGGTGGCACCAACCGGGACTAAAGGGGAGGCATTGGTCCCGGTTGGTTCCACGAACCGGGACCAAAGGTGGGCATTGGTCCCAGTTGTTGCCTCCAACCGGTACCAATGCACCCGTCTAATTACTTACTTATTTTTTGCAGCTGTTTTTTAGTTGATTCTTTCTGCAGTTGTTTTTTAGTCCCACCTCGCCAAGCGAGAGGCACTCGCATTGGTTTATAAGCCCTGAGTGCAGAGACGAGATGAAGAAGAGGCTCAATGCCCACCTGCACGTTGCTTAGCTTCAAGCCTTGAGGATTAGGGTAGACTGCACGGAGCTATGTGCAGTGCTGTTTACACTATTCCGAAAGGCTTGAAACTAATTAACGAGCATTGCGCCTCTTTTTTATTTTTAATGACTTATTACAACTCAGAAATAAATAAATAAATAAATATAGCAGAAAGGAAAAAAAATATAAAAAACTACTCAGAAATAAATAGAAGAAAAAATAATTGTGATTAACTTTCCTAAAAAAATGAAAATAGATGCGCTTATAGAGAGAATTCAACCTAAATTCATAATAAATTTCTACTAACTTTAGAGAAATTCAGTATGAATTTAGGTCAAATTACCTGTATAAGGGCATCTATTTTCACTTTGAGAGGAGCTCAACAAGGCAGAGAGGGAGGGGCTTATAAACCGGTGTGAGCGCCGTTCGGTTGGCGAGGTGGGACTAAACACTGATTTTTTCTGGGGTTTTACTGGATTTAGCCCTCAAGTGCTAAATTACCTCTGATTTTGTCTATCCGTGATTCCTACTAGGGTTCCTGACCGCAACGAGGACCAACCCTTTAGTCCCGGTTGGTGGCATGAACCGGGACTAAAGGGCAGCCTTTGGTCCCGGTTCGTACCACCAACCGGGACCAATGGTGGTGAGGCCCATTGGTCCCGGTTCGTCCCACCAACCGGGACCAAAAGGTCCAGACGAACCGGGACCAATGGCCCACGTGGCCCGGCCGGCCCCCGGGGCTCACGAACCGGGTCCAATGCCCCCATGGGTCCCGGTTCTGGACTGAACCGGGACTAATGGGGTGGCCCGGCCTCGACCATTGCCGCCTTTTCTACTAGTGACAGCCGTGAGAGGGCTTGCATTGGCTGCTCACCCTTCGCCGGTTGCGTCTCAATCTTTAGAGTGATCAACACCGTCGCTCGTGACTGCCACCTCTATGTCCCATGACATGCCCTGGGTTCTTCCTAGCCATGTAGAGGTCAGCTGCTACATGAGCATAAACCATAGATCAAACACTAGGCAATGTTCATCATCTCGTGCTCTCAAGTTATGAGGCATTAGGAAAAATAGGTTGATGCTTACCAGTAATTGAAGGGAAGCATCAGGCTACTTTTCCTAATGCGCCATAACTTTTGGCAGTTGATCATGAGGAGATGATGAGTTGGATCTCGATGCGGCGATGATCGTGTGCTTCATCCATGTTAAAATGTTGAAGCTTTTCGCAGCCGCGATGGAGACGTCTCAGAAGGGGGCGGATAGTGAGGACGTGGATGGTGAGGAGGAGGAAGCGGTGGCAGAGTGAGCGAAGAGCCTCGGATAACGGGTCTATGAGGGAAAAAATGTCATTTTTTGCATGCACTACTAGAGTGGTTCTTTTGTGATTGGGGGCATCCGCCTCTTTTTGGTTGTGACTGGGTGCTATAAATACTGCATTATTGCTCATATTGATATGCATTTAAAATGAAGGACAGTCGGACCTGGGCGGCTTTTAGGGGATGTGAGTGGATGGCTGTAGGACCTTGAGAAGAGGTGTCTAGAGGGGGGGTGATTAGACACTAAGTACCAAAGTTGCAGTTTTAGCCCTTTTTAAGTTTAAGTGGAGTTTAGGCACAAGTTTAACATTCACAACACATAGCAAGCAAGCATGCAAAGAGTATATGAGCAGTGGAAAATAAAGCATGCAACTTGCAAGAATGTAAAGGGAAGGGTTTTGGAGGATTCAAACGCAATTGGAGACACGGATGTTTTTGGCGTGGTTCCGATAGGTGGTGCTATCGTACATCCACGTTGATGGAGACTTCAACCCATGAAGGGTAACGGTTGCGCGAGTCCACGGAGGGCTCCACCCAAGAAGGGTCCACGAAGAAGCAACCTTGTCTATCCCACCATGGTCGTCGCCCATGAAGGACTTGCCTCACTAGCGGTAGATCTTCATGAAGCAGGAGATCTCCTTGCCCTTACAAACTCCTTGGTTCAACTCCACAATCTTTGTCGGAGGCTCCCAAGTGACACCTAGCCAATCTAGGAGACACCACTCTCCAAGAAGTAACAAATGGTGCGTTGATGATGAACTCCTTGCTCTTGTGCTTCAAATGATAGTCTCCCCAACACTCAACTCTCTCTCATAGGATTTGGATCTGGTGGAAAGAAGATTTGAGTAGAAAACAACTTGGGGAAGGCTAGAAATCAAGATTCATATGCTAGGAATGGAATATCTTGGCCTCAACACATGAGTAGGTAGTTCTCTCTCAGAAATAGGATACTAGAAGTGTAGGTTCCTTCTGATGGCTCTCTCCACGAATGAAGAGGAGGTGGAGGGGTATATATAGCCTCCACACAAAATCTAACCGTTACACACAATTTAACAATCTCGGTGGGACCGAATCAACAAACTCGGTCAGACCGATTTAGTAAACCTAGTGGCCATTAGGATTTTTGGTGGGACCGAAATGCAACTCGATAGGACCGATACGGTTAGGATTAGGGCATAACATAATCTCGGTGAGACCGATTAAACAAACTCGGCGAGACCGATTTTGGTAATTAGCTAACCAGAGAGTTGGTCAGGCAAACTCGGTGGGACCGATTACTCAAACTCGGTGGGACCGATTTTGGTAATAAGTTAACCAGAGAGTTTGCATTGTAATCTCGGTAGTACCGATTGCTCAAACTCGGTAAGACCGATTTTGATAATGGACATACACAGAGAGATTACAATCCCATCTCAGTGAGACCGAGATCCCTATCGGTGAGACCGATTTGCCTAGGGTTTGTGGCAGTGGCTAAGACATCTGAACTCGGTTGCGCCGGATGGAAAGAATCGGTGTGGCCGATTTTGGCTTTAGATTTAGGTCATATGTGGAAGTGGGAAAGTAGTGGAGGGTTGTGGAGCATATCAGTAAGCACTGTGGAGCAAGAAACTCATTAAGCAACACCTCATCCCTCCTTGATAGTATTGGCTTTTCCTATAGACTCAATGTGATCTTGGATCACTGAAATGTAAAATGAAGAGTCTTGAGCTTGAAGCTTTAGCCAATCCCTTGTCCTTAGCATCTTGAAGGAGTTCCACATCCTTTAGTCCATGCCACTTCATTGTTGAACTTGTCTGAAATATACTAGATAAAAGTGTTAGTCCAACAAGAGATATGTTGACATGAATTACCAAAACCACCTAGGGAGCACTTGTGCTTACAATCTCCCCCTTTTTGGTAATTGATGACAACATACATCAAAGCTTTAGATTTGGATATAAAGAATATCAAGTAAAGCTTTGGAAAGACATGTAACAAGCATAGGCTCCCCCTACATGTATGCTATCATGTGAAATATAGAATATAGAAGCATGTGAGAGCATAACCATGACAGAGTAAGCAATGTGTTACATGTATCTTGGCCATATGCATCAGAGCAAAGAATATTAAAGAAAATACCTTCATGCTCATGAGTCCTTCTTGCAAACAGTATGTACATCAGCAAGAATTCCTCATACACACGATTATGATGCATATACTTACCTTGTAGTCTTGAGTTGGCTTAGGATGGAATGAACCTGCGCAAACAAGGTTAGATAATACAGATACATCCACTAACCAGGGCAAACAGAAGAAACCACAAGAATACCAAGACTGGGATGACATGTAGAGAGTGAGTACTAAGTACCACATTGGATTTGACATGTCCCCAAGAGTAAAGATATGCAATGAATTTAAATGATTTCTTTCCCTTAGATGTCTTGCTCCCCCTGAATCTAGCATGGGATACTGGGAGAAGATAGGGAACAGAAAATCAGAGCTGAAGAATCTGAATGAACAGAGCTAGTGCAAACTAATGCAAATAAGCACATATGAACATGTCTTTCCCCCAAAAAGACATGTGGCATCTCTCCTATTGAACACCAAGCATCTGGGATCCTTGAGAAATACTTTCTACTTGAGTATTTTCTCCCCTGGAGATCTCTCTCTCCCCCCGTGGAAGTGATATTCTCTGATGTGATCTCTTTCTAAATGATAAGTTTTGATGTGATCTCTCTCTCCCCCTTTGACATCAGTTTCCAATAAGGGCTTCTGGAATTTGTCGTGAATGGGTTTGATCCTTGAGCCACAGCAAAAGCATTTATAAAAATGTGATGCTTGTGGAGGACAAGATTCATTGAGTGGAGCTGGAACAGACGAAACACAGAATAAGTGGCAAACTGTTTTTCCTGTGGTGAAATCGGTGGCACCGAGTTGTATGCTTCGGTTGTACCGAAAGAATTCGGTTGGACCGAAAATAACTAATCAGTGAAACCGAGTTCATCGCAGAGAAAACACTTGTCACCTCAGCTCACTAGACTAAAAGGATCTCACAAAGATTTGGAAGGAATTAACTAAATGATATGCAATGAATTGGATGCATAAAATGCAGAGCAAACAGAAAGAAATCTAGATGAAGTTTTTTTTTGTTTTTTTAAGGGGAAACAAATATGCATGAAACAAATGCAAAAACACAGAGACGAACACAAGAGAACTTCATCTAGAGATGGTCGGCGACAAAGTCACCTATGTTAGAGTATATTGACTTAGGAGTCAAGTGAGATCACTTGATCATAGGTCATACTCATCGTTTAAGCTCAAAATGGGGTTACCATTTTTCATTTAAGCATCTTGATGTATTCACATCTTGTCGAGTTGCTTTAGCTCATGACTCGGAGTAAAGCTTCTCTAAGATGGAATAACATACCTTGGTTGGTGGTGTTGATCATGTAGTTGAACTTGTGTGGGTTGCTCAAGGTTGATGTAGCTAAGAGTTGGGAGCACCACTTGGAATTTGAGTCCATCTACCTACATGGGTTAGTTCTTGCAAGGAAGAGCACTTGTGTATCCAAAAATGACAATCATGAAGCTCAACATAGAATTTGTCAAAGGATATGTTTGAATGGTTTCGTGCTTCCTTGTCTTCAACCACCTTTGTATAGAGACTTGGTGATGTAGAGATTGCTCAAGATATGAGTTGGTTACAATCTCATGGAATTAGATTCAACCAAGTACCTACATGGGTTAGATAACATGCAGGATGCAAATATGTCCAAGATATAAGATTTTCATCATAAGAGAAATATCAAGGATTAGTCATAAGCTCATGTCTTGCATGTATCCAATGGAGTTTCTACTCCAAGTTTGAAGCATCAATGATGTTCAATTCTCCTCTCAACCTGCAAAACACTTTCTCATCAAGAGGTTTAGTGAATATATCCGCTAATTGCTTTTGGTGCGAACATGCTTAAGATCAATGTCACCCTTAGCAACATGATCTCGAATGAAATGATGACGAACTTCAATATGCTTAGTTCGAGAATGTTGCACAAGATTGTGACCAATTTTGATAGCACTTTCATTGTCACAAAGCAATGGAACAGGTTTCACATATATCCCATAATCTTTAAGAGTTTGGGTCATCCAAAGTAATTGAGCACAACATGAACCAGCGGCAATGTACTCCGCTTCGGCAGTGGATAAGGATACCGAGTTTTGTTTCTTGGAGGACCAAGACACAAGAGATCTACCAAGAAATTGACAAGTACCCGAAGTGGACTTTCTATCAACCTTGTCTCCGGCATAGTCTGAGTCAGAGTAGCCAACAAGATCGAAAGAGGCCCTCTTAGGATACCAAATGCCAAAATTTGGTGTATGTATTAAGTATCTCACTATCCTTTTCACAGCCTTAAGATGACATTCTTTAGGAGCAGCTTGATATCTTGCACACATGCACACACTTAGCATAATATCGGGACGTGAAGCACATAGGTATAACAATGAACCAATCATAGAGCGGTAGACCTTTTGATCAACAGGTTCACCATCTTTGGTCAAATCAAGATGTCCACTAGTAGGCATGGGTGTAGACATACCTTTGCATTCTTGCATATTGAACTTCTTGAATAAGTCCTTAGTGTGCTTCGTTTGAGAGACAAAATTACCTTCCTTAGTTTGCTTGATTTGCAACCCAAGAAAGAATTTGAGTTCACTCATCATTGACATCTCAAACTTCTCCGACATTAGCTTTCCAAACTTCTCACTAAAATGAGGGTTAATTGATCCAAATATGATATCATCAACATAAATTTGGCATCCAAATAATTCTCCATTAACCATTTTTGTGAAAAGAGTAGAATCAATTTTCCCAATTTCAAATCCCTTTCCAAGAAGAAACTTCGTTAAGCATTTGTACCAAGCTCTAGGAGCTTGTTTAAGACCATAAAGAGCTTTGCGAAGTTTATAAACATGATTTGGTTTCTTAGGATTGACAAAGCTGGGAGGTTGTTTAACATAAACTTCCTCCTCTATTTCACCATTTAGAAAAGCACTTTTAATGTCCATTTGGTACAATGTGATATCATGGTGATTAGCATAGGCAAGTAAGATGTGAATAGACTCAAGTCTAGCAACGGGAGCATAAGTCTCACCATAGTCCATACCTTTGACTTGTGTGTAGTCTTGGGCGATGAGACGTGCTTTGTTGCAAACTACTTGTCCATCTTCATCTTGCTTGTTGCGAAACACCCATTTGGTACCAATGATGTTGTGGTTGTTGTCGGGCTTCTCAACCAATGTCCAAATTTGGTTTCTCTCAAAGTTGTGTAGCTCTTCATGCATAGCATTTATCCAATCCGGATCTTCCAATGCTTCTTCGACCTTCATAAGTTCAATGCTAGAGATGGAAGAATAGTTTTCACAAAAGTTAGCTAAACGAGTTTTAGAGCGAGTGATTCTCCCGGTTTGAATATCATTGTAGATTTGCTCGACGGGATGGTCTTTAGCAATTCTTGCTCGAACTCGTGAAAGCTTTTGCTTGGTTCTTGGTTGAACATCTTCTTCATCTTCTTCTTCTTCTTCTTCTTCTTCATTGTTGGCATTGTCGTTCTCTTGTCGTGGTGGAGAAGGAGGTTGTTGACATTCTTGATGCACTTCCTCATTTTCTTCATCTTGGTGTGTCCCACTTGTGGATGCTTCCGTGTCAACTCTTGGTTCACCTTGTCGTGAAGTAGAAGCTTCCACTT
The DNA here is from genome assembly GCF_018294505.1 of Triticum aestivum. NCBI lineage: Eukaryota > Viridiplantae > Streptophyta > Magnoliopsida > Poales > Poaceae > Triticum > Triticum aestivum. Next base: position 605,393,469 of record NC_057813.1, read on the forward strand.
GGGACGGACGAGGTACTCTCCTTCACCTCCGTTGGACGAATCTTGCCAATAGACAAGTCTTGGATTGCTTCCGAAGGATCTTTGTCTCCTACAGCAATTAGCAATTGCTCTACTTGCGAGCCGTTAGATTCATCAAAGTTCACATCTACCGTCTCTTCAACCTTTCGGGTGAAATTGTTGTAGACACGGTATGTGTGAGAGTTTGAGCCATAACCTAGTAGGAAACCTTCATGAGACTTAGAAGCAAATTTAGAACGACGATGCTTATCAAGAATGTAGCACTTTGAGCCGAATACCCGAAAGTATCCAACTTGGGGTTTGTTACCGGTGAGCAGCTCGTATGCCGTCTTGTCGAGTATCTTGTGAAGATACAAGCGATTTGTTGCATGACAAGCTGTCTCAGCCGCTTCTGCCCAAAAGTGCTTCGATGTCTTGTACTCATCAAGCATCGTTCTTGCCATTTCGATGAGCGTCCGGTTCTTCCCCTCAACAACTCCATTTTGTTAAGGTGTGTACATAGCTGAGAACTCGTGTGAAATCCCTTCTTCGTCAAGAAAGGTGTCCACATTTGCATTCTTGAACTCCGTTCCGTTGTCACTGCGAACCTTCTTGATCTTCACTTCAAACTGATTTTGGGCCTTCCTAGCGAAGTTTTTGAAGATCTTTTGCGATTTATCATCGAGAAAGAACACCGACGTAAATCTTGAAAAATCATCAACTATAACTAGACCAAAAGAATTTCCACTGAGACTCTTGTAAGAGTTGGGACCAAAAAGATCCATATGAAGTAGCTCAAGTGGCCTCCTTGTGGTCATGATGTTCTTCACGGGATGCCTTCCTCCAACCTGTTTACCTGCTTGACAAGCACTGCAAAAGTCTATCCTTATCAAAAATGACATCGTTAACACCAAGGATATGATTCCCTTTAATAAGCTTGTCAAGGTTTCTCATGCCAACGTGACCTAGTCGTCTATGCCATAACAAACCTTTTGAGGATTTAGCAATGAAGCAAGTTTTAGGTTGAGCCTTTTTAGTGAAATCAACAATGTACAGATCACCTCTACGTATGCCGGTAAAGACCATTTTATGATTGTCTCGGCGAAACACTTAGCAATCTACTTCAGTAAATAGGACATTGAAACCGAAATCAGCAAGTCTAGATACTGAAAGTAAGTTGTAGCCAAGAGATTCAACGAGCATAACATTCTGAATGGAGCTATCATGTGAGATGGCCACCTTACCGAGGCCAACCACCTTACACTTTGAGTTGTCACCGAAAGTGACATACTTTCGAGGACTATCATTTTCAACAAGCTCACGAAACATGTCTTTATCTCCGGTCATGTGATCGGTACATCCACTGTCAAGGACCCATTCCTTTCCTCCTGCCATATATCCCCGAAGATTTGCCATAAGACCAAAATGTCTCACTGCATCATCAAGATCAAAGTCATCATCATCATCCTCATCATAGTATCCATGTTCAACATCGTCATGTGGTGGATCAATTCCTAGTGAGAGTGATTCATTAGTATGAGTTTGACAATAATCTTCCTTATGAATTCTAGTGGCATCGGAAATAATATCGCTAATAATTCTAACATTTCCTTTGGCACGCATAAGATTAGTAAGTTCAAATAGACGATCACCAAACATAGGATCATTGGAATTCATCTTAGTCAAGGCAATAGACTTATGAAGAATTTCATCAAGATTTTTCAACGAATAATCAGGGAATCGTTCCTCAAGAAATTTCCATATAGTGTACGCACACTCAAGAGTAGGCAGTTTTATAGTCAAGTTTCTAGGCAAGCCTCTAGTGATAAGATTAATAGTTCTAACATTTCTAATCATGTCAATAGACTCATCAAGGGTAGGATGCATAGAATCAACATAAGGTGCACAAGGACTAGCAATGTGCTTGTTCAAATGATATTGATTGAAAATTACAAGCATCTCATTTTTCCACTCATGAAAATACTCTCTATCAAGAATAGTCACTCTATGTCTAAGACTCCCCAAAGTAGACTCATCCATCTTCCTCCAATGGTGATTAAATCAAAGCAATGGAGAGCAATGCTCTGATACCACTTGTAGGACCTTGAGAAGAGATGTCTAGAGGGGGGGTGATTAGACACTAAGTACCAAAGTAGCAGTTTTTAGCCCTTTTTAAGTTTAAGTGGAGTATAGGCACAAGTTTAACATTCACAACACATAGCAAGCAAGCATGCAAAGAGTATATGAGCAGCGGAAAATAAAGCATGCAACTTGCAAGAATGTAAAGGGAAGGGTTTTGGAGGATTCAAACGCAATTGGGGACACGGATGTTTTTGGCGTGGTTCCGATAGGTGGTGCTATCGTACATCCACGTTGATGGAGACTTCAACCCACGAAGGGTAACGGTTGCACGAGTCCACGGAGGGCTCCACCCAAGAAGGGTCCACGAAGAAGCAACCTTGTCTATCCCACCATGGTCGTCGCCCACGAAGGACTTGCCTCACTAGCGGTAGATCTGCACGAAGTAGGCGATCTCCTTGCCCTTACAAACTCCTTGGTTCAACTCCACAATCTTTGTCGGAGGCTCCCAAGTGACACCTAGCCAATCTAGGAGACACCACTCTCCAAGAAGTAACAAATGGTGCGTTGATGATGAACTCCTTGCTCTTGTGCTTCAAATGATAGTCTCCCCAACACTCAACTCTCTCTCATAGGATTTGGATCTGGTGGAAAGAAGATTTGAGTGGAAAACAACTTGGGGAAGGCAAGAGATCAAGATTCATATGCTAGGAATGGAATATCTTGGCCCCAACACATGAGTAGGTAGTTCTCTCTCAGAAATAGGATACTGGAAGTGTAGGTTCGTTCTGATGGCTCTCTCCACGAATGAAGAGGAGGTGGAGGGGTATATATAGCCTCCACACAAAATCTAACCATTACACACAATTTACCAATCTCGATGGGACCGAATCAACAAACTCGGTCAGACCGATTTAGTAAACCTACTGACCGTTAGGATTTTCGGTGGGACCGAAATGCAACTCGGTAGGACCGATAGGGTTAGGATTAGGGCATAACGTAATCTCGGTGAGACCGATTACACAAACTCGGCGAGACCGATTTTGGTAATTAGCTAACCAGAGAGTTGGTCAGGCAAACTCGGTGGGACCGATTACTCAAACTCGGTGGGGCCAATTTTGGTAATAAGTTAACCAGAGAGTTTGCATTGTAATCTCGGTAGTACCGATTGCTCAAACTCGGTAAGACCGATTTTGATAGTGGACATACACAGAGAGATTACAATCCCATCTCGGTGAGACCGAGATCCCTATCGGTGAGACCGATTTGCCTAGGGTTTGTGGCAGTGGCTAAGACATCTGAACTCGGTGGCGCCGGATAGAAAGAATCGGTGTGGCCGATTTTGGCTTTAGGTTTAGGTCATATGTGGAAGCGGGAAAGTAGTGGAGGGTTTTGGAGCATATCACTAAGCACTGTGGAGCAAGAAACTCATTAAGCAACACCTCATCCCTCCTTGATAGTATTGGCTTTTCCTGTAGACTCAATGTGATCTTGGATCACTGAAATGTAAAATGAGGAGTCTTGAGCTTGAAGCTTTAGCCAATCCCTTGTCCTTAGCATCTTGAAGGAGTTACACATCCTTTAGTCCATGCCACTTCATTGTTGAACTTGTCTGAAATATACTAGATAAAAGTGTTAGTCCAACAAGAGATATGTTGACATTAGTTATCAAAACCACCTAGGGAGCACTTGTGCTTTCAATGGCCGACTTCCGTTTCCATGTTTGTGGACTGCTCTGGATAACTTCATAGGACAAATAATGTGTCCATTTTAGGAATGACGTTGGAGATGCCCTTACCACTTACCACCATACAAACTATAGAAACCACAGTTTAAAATCACAAGACTTAGAGCAACTCCAATAGATCCCAATTCATAAAAAGACTACTGTTTACGAGAAGTAGAGGCAAAAATGTAGCACATAAATTGGAAGGAAAGCGCGGGAGAGGAGGGAGTTTTTTTTTCATGGCCTGGATTGCCGAATGCATGCGTCATATAGGTCTGGACGTTCGTAACCCAAGGACATTTGAACCGCCAAGCGGACGGATACAGGACCGCGTCGGATGTCCAAACTCGTCCATACGGGTCTCCATGTTGGAGATGCCCTTAGTATGTATAGGTATAGATGTAGATATATTTCTTAATTCTATTTATAATTTTATTACTGTACAGTGTAAGAAGAACGTATACTTCTTATAAGAAAAAGAGTAAAAATACATGTGTACGCTGGGACGTAACGTAGGTGGCTGCTGCTGCTCCGAGTCGGAATTTCAATTTGAATTGGTTTGGTGGGACCGGGGCATGCTAACCGCCAATCGGAAACGAAGTCCCGTGTATATCAGCAGAGGCGTCGATGCACAAAGGCACAAAGCAAGCTGAGGTCTCGTCCACGATCAGGAAGCTGGTACATGCAACTCTGCCGATGGATCGATCAAGGTTGGACATGGACACGGAGGGGCAGCGGTTGCAACGACATCCCTTGTTTTCGCGGCTCAAGTGCGGCGAGGAGGAGACGCTAGCACCAAGGAGCACCGACCAGCGCCTCTACGTCACCGACGTCTGCCTCGTCCGCCCGGGGAGTGCAGCCAGCGGCCAGAGCGTCGTGGCCGCCTGCGTCGAGATCGGCACTCGGAACCTCATGCTCGGGACGCTGTCGGCGGAGAGCCCCTGGGTGAAGCTGCAGACGCCGTTGGAGCTGGACAAGGAGTTCTGCTTTTACGTGGTACGTCTGGAAGACGGCTACGCCGCCGACGATGACGCCGACTGCAACGTGGACGCCGATGCAGCAGTCGTCGAGTTCCAGGGTTTCGCTCTCGCTCCGCCGTCTCTCCACACGAAGGAGAAAGACGATGACGACCACAAGGAGAGGCAGGAGACTGACGGCGAGATTGACCTAGACGTGGCCAGGGTGAGCAGTGCCGGAGGCAACGGCAAGGACGTTCGACAGGTTGTAGCTAGAGGAATCTTTGGAATTCCTACGCTTGTGTCTATGCTGGCATCGATCATGTAATCGTGAATTCGTCTATGGATGAATTGCATAGTACATTTATATTTGACTAGTCATGCATCATCAACGCGGACCATCAAAACACACGCAATTTTCCGAACCAAACCGTCCGGACGTAATTTGTCATTAACGTGGTCCTGTATTTGTCTGCGAACATATCTGCCTGCCTGTTTTCCTGTAAATCAGAAGCAAACCAGGTGGCATTCCGGGAGTTAGGATCTCCGCCCACGCCGCGCCACACCAAAATCCATGCTTCCGCACCCTCTCCGCTCCAATCATTTCCGTGCCAAATTGAAGCGAAAAAAGGGGCCGGTCAGGATGATGGAGATGTTCAAGGATATCTTGGCGAAGAAGGATGCATATATCAAGCGCTATGATGTGTAGGGAGAAAGGAATGCGGAGAGGTTCAACATCTTGATGACGGCAACCAAGAAGAAGATCAATCTCGAAGAGGATACGACCAAACTCGAAGAAAAGAAGGTTAAGCTCGCGGCCACTTCAGAGGATACCAAGATGTTGACCATGAGGAGTGGACGAGTTGGATCTTGATGTGACAATGATCGTGCGCTTCATCCATGTTAGATGTTCAAGCGTTTGGCGGCCAGGACGGAGACGTCCCAGAAGGAGATGGATAGTAAGGAGGTAGATGGTGAGGAGGCGAATGATGAGGAGGATGCGGTGCAGAGTGAGCGAAGAGGCTCAGACAGCATGTCTGGGAAGGAAAAAAAGGTCATCTTTTGCGTGGACTGCCGGACAGGTTCTTTTGTGATCCTTTTGGTTGTGATTGGGTTCTATGAATACCACACTATTGCTCATATTGCTATGCATTTAAAATAAAAGATAGCCAGACCTAAGCGGCGTTTAAGGGATGTGATTGGATGACGGGCTTCCGTATTTATGTTCGTGGACTGATCCGAACAAGTCCGCAGGACAAATAGTGTGTCCATTTTAGGAACGGCATTGAAGATGCCCTTACTATTTACCACCATACAAACTACAGAAATCATAGTTTAAAATCAAAAGACTTAGAGCAACTCCAATAGCTTCCTTATTCGTAAGAAAATATCATTTACGGGGAGTATAGGCAAAAAATAATCATCAAACAGCTCCCATAAACCCAGAAGTTTCCCAAAAGCTTTTTTATGAAAAGGTGGCCTTCTAATATAATTTTGGTTGCCTGAAAACGCTTGAACTTTATGACACGGATACCCTCATGCCACCACCAGGGTCCCGCGCCACCAATCCACCGGCAACACCTTCGACCATCGTGGCTACGCCATCACCATAACCGTCTGGAGTTTCACGTTGCTAAGACGAGAGAGGAGCTCACAAGTGAGGCACCTCGTTCCCCGCACCCCGTCCATGCCAGCTGCCGCTGATGGCACCACCCGTCGGCAAGCCTCCCCGTGGAAGGGTAGAGGGGATTTGGTGGAATCGTTTGATGTATTTCTCGAGCCTCGTGGCATATATATAGGAGTACATGACCTCTTGGGGTACAAGACAAAGTAGAAATAAATACTAGTCTATCTTATACTTCCTAATAATCACGACATTCTACATCCCCCGCAGTCAGCCTACAGACATTGATACGTCCATTTTGCATCATGCTTTTATATTGATATTTATTGCATTATGGGCTGTTATTACATACTCCCTCCGTTCCTTGATATAAGGTGTATAGATTTTTGAGAAAAAAAACTGAAATATAAGGTGTATTGCCTTGCACCACTCGTTTGGATATTTTTTTAGGGATTTGATTACATTTCCTTATATCAGGCAAGCTCCTCTATTTTCTCATGTCAATTAGTTTGGTGCAATGTCGCCCAAAACTTGTGAAATTTTCCCTCCACGTGTGTTCTTTAATTTCCGTGCCAAAAACTATACACCCTATATTTAGGAACGGAGGGAGTATTATGGTACAATACTTATGCATTTTCTCTCTTATTTTACAAGGTTTCCACAAACAGGGAGAATGCGGGCAGCTGGAATTCTCGACCGAAAAGGAGCAAATCTGAGAGACCTATTCTGCACAACTTCAAAAGTCCCGAAAATTTATGAAGAATTATTTTGGAATGTATATAAAATATTGGGCGAAGAAATACCAGAGGGGTACCCACAGGTGGCCACAAGCCTTGGGGCATGCCCTACTCGCTGGGCGCGCCCCTAGGGCTTGTGGGCCCCCTGGCAGGTCCCCGGTGTCCATCTTCTGCTATATGAAGGGTTTTTTCCTAGAAAAAATCAAGAGGAAGCTTTCGGGACGAAGTGCCGCCATCTCGAGGCAGAACCTGAGCAGAAGCAATCTAGGGCTCTAACCGAGCTGTTCTGCCAGGGAAACTTCCCTCCGGGAAGGGGAAATTAAAGCCATCATCGTCATCAACGATCCTCTCATTGAGAGAGGGTCAATCTCCATCAACATCTTCACTAGCAGCATCTCCTCTCAAACCCTAGTTCATTGCTTGTACTCGATCTTTGTCTCAAAACCTCAGATTGGTACCTGTGGGTTGCTATTAGTGTTGATTACCCCTTGTAGTTGATGCTAGTTGGTTTTTTTGGTGGAAGATCGTATGTTCAGATCTTTAGCTATACTCAATACCCCTCTGATCTTGAATATGAATATGCGTTTTGAGTAGTTAGGTTTCTTCCTGAGGATATGGGAGAAGTCTTGTCATAAGTAATCATGTGAATATTTTGGTGAGATGTATATTGTCTTTCATGTAGTGGTGTTATGTGAACGTCGACTACATGACACTTCACCATGATTTGGGTCTAGGGGAAGGCATTGAGAAGTAATAAGTAGATGATGGGTTTCTAGAGTGATAGAAACTTAAACCCTAGTTTATGCATCGTAAGGGGCTGATATGGATCCACATGTTTCATGCTATGATTAGATATATCTTAATTCTTCTTTCGTAGTTGTGGATGCTTGCGAGAGGGGTTAACCATAAGTGGGAGGCTTGTCCAAGTAAGGACAACACCCAGGCACCGGTCCACCCATATATCAAATTATCAAAGTAACGAACGCAATAATATGAGCATGATGAAAACTAACTTGACGATAATTCCCATGTGTCCTCGGGAGCGCTTTGCTTTATATAAGAGTTCGTCCAGGCTTATCCTTTGCTGCAAAAAGGATTGGGCCACCTTGCTGCACTTTAGTTATACCTGTTACTTGTTACCCGTTACGAATTATCTTAAAACAAAACTATCTGTTACTGATAATTTCAGTGCTTGCAGAGAATACCTAACTGAAAACCGCTTGTCTTTTCCTTCTGCTGCTCGTTGGGTTCGACACTCTTACTTATCAACAGGACTACGATAGATACCCTATACTTTGGGTTATCAAGACTTTTTTCAGGCACCGTTGCCAGGGAATGGAGCGCCTTTGGTAAGTGGAACTTGGTAAGGAAAATTTTATATTACATGCTGAAATTTACTGTCGCTTGTTACTATGGAGAATCATTCATTGAGGGGTTTGTTCGGGGTATCTTCACCTCGACCAGAAGAACAAATATTTGCCCCTCAAACTACTGAACCTACTGAAAATATTTATTATAAAGTTCCTTCGGGTATGATAGAGAAACTGCTAGCTAATCCTTATGTAGGAGATGGAACACTACATCCTGATATGCATCTAATCTATGTGGATGAAGTTTGTGGATTATTTAAGCTTGCAGGTTTTTCCGAGGATGATGTCAAGAAGAAGGTCTTCCCTTTATGTTTCAAGGGAAAGGCATTCACATGGTATAGGCTATGTAATGATATTGGAGTTTGGAATTCCAGCCGATTGAAATTGGAATTTAATCAGAAGTTTTATCCTATGCATCTGGTTCATCGTGATCGGAATTGTATATATAATTTTTGGCCTCGTGAAGGAGAAAGTATCGCTCAAGCTTGGGGGAGGCTTAAGTCAATGTTATATTCATTCCCCAATCATGAGCTCTCTAGAGAAATTATTATTCTGAATTATTATGCCCGGCTTTCTCGTAATGATCAATCCATGCTCGATACTTCTTGTACTGGTTCTTTTATAAAGAAGACTATTGAATTCAAATGGGATTTACTGGAAAGAATTAAACGCAACTCTTAAGATTGGGAGCTCGATGAAGGTAAGGAGTCGGGTATAAACCTTAAGTTTGATTGTGTTAAATCTTTTATGGACACCAATGCTTTTCATGAATTTAGCACTAAATATGGACTTGACTCTGAGATAGTCGTAGCTTCTTTTTGTGAATCATTTGCTACTCATGTTGATCTCCCTAAGGAGAAGTGGTTTAAATATCACCCTCCCATTGAAGTGGAAGTAGTAGAACCTGTTAAGGCTGAAGAAGAAACCATTACTTTGATCCAGTTGTTCCTAGTGCTTATATTGAGAAACCACCTTTTCCTGTTAGAGTAAAGGAACATGCTAAAGCTTCAGCTGTGGTTCATAAGATTTATACTAGAACACCTACACACCCTGAACAAATTAAAGTTGAACCTAGTATTGCTATGGTTAAAGATCTCTTGGTCGATAATATTGTTGGGCATGTTATTTACTTCTGTGATGAAGCTGCTAGAATTGCCAAGCCCGACGATAAAGATAAACATAGATCTGTTGTTGGCATGATTGTTGTCTCTGTTAACATAGGAGATCATTGTTATCATGGCTTATGTGATTTGGGTGCTAGTGTGAGTGCAATTCCCTTTACTTTATACCAAGAAATTATGAATGATACTGCACCTGCTGAAATAGAAGATATTGATGTTACTATTAAGCTTGCCAATAGAGATACTATATCACCAATTGGAATTGTTAGAGATGTTGAAGTCTTGTGTGGCAAAATAAAATACCGTACTGATTTTCTAGTTCTTGGTTCCCCACAAGATGATTTTTGTTCCATTATATTTGGTAGACCTTTCTTGAACATTGTTAATGCTAAGATAGATTGTGGGAAAGAAACTATTTCTGTAAGTTTCGGGGATGTGTCTCATGAGTTTAATTTCTCTAAATTTCATAGACAACCCTATGATAAAGAATTGTCTAATAAAGATGAAATTACCGCCCTTGCTTCTATTGCCGTGCGGCTCCTACTGATCCTTTAGAACAATATTTGCTAGACCATGAAAATGACATATAAAATTTCTACTACAATTTGCAGATCATTAGATGGAGGCATTACAGCTTGTAATAGAATTCTCCTTTGGCATCTATGACTTGTTCGAACAAAAATCCCTCTATTTCCTCTTGAATCGCTCGTACGTGATCCTCTAGTAGGAGCTGACCCTGCATCTTCCTCATCTTTACATAAGGAGATCAATATGCATGTATTAGTTGTGTGTGTATATATTAGATAATGATGTAAAAATTGTGAATAGTGTTCTGGCAAACGTACCCATTGGTTTCTATCATTTCTGCTCCTTTCGTACGCCATCATGCGAATGTTCTCGCAAATGTAGTATGCACATAAATTTTCCCCCAGCGCCTGCTTCAGGGCCTTTACGAGAATAGAATTTAATCAGATAATAATTAATCAAGCATAATAATGGTATTGAAACTAGAATTAATTGAAGAGGTGGTAGCTAGCTGCTAGCTAGTACTACTTAATTAATTACCTTGGGTCGCACCCATTTCAGCTATTGTTTCCATGGGCCTGTTTGATGAACTTTTCCCAAGCCCTGCCTGCCGGCAAAGAAAATGAATAAAGGAGTTATTAATTAGTTGATATCAGAAAATGAACTAAACAGGCCGACATATTGCGATAATGATTGAAATTACCTGTCGACCATCCCCCTCACGATTGTGTAGTCTTTAACGTCTTTAAGTAATGAGTCCAGTACTTGAACTTTTCCCTCATCAACTTCAATGATTAGCAGGATCCAGTGGAAACTACATGCGCATAGTGGAAACTTCAATGATTAGCAGGGCATGTGCATAACTCATCCACTACACTTATTAACATCTAGTAAATGAAAACAGAATTTGGAGTACAAGAGTGTGTCACTCACCCGAAGTTGTAAGGAAGTAGTATTTCTGGTTGGGTATTTAGGTGCTTCAAGAACTGTAGCAAGCTTTTCTCCGTGTATGGTCGATCATATTCTTGTAACCATGTCTTTCCATTATTGGTATATGGGTCAATGAACCCAATGCCATAGCATCCAGCTTTTTTCATTTCATACATCTTCATTCTGCATAATACCACAGAAAAGAATATAGTGAGGATAATTACAGGTAATGAACGAGCAGTACAGCTAGCTAGGGACTTAATTAAATTATAGAAAGAAATCACTTGCAGACAATAGCAACTGACGATAGATTTGTTGAGTGCGTCTTGATTGAATAACTGAAACATTTCTTGAAACTCAACCCATAGATCTTTTTCATCAAAGTAATGCTCTTCCTTGACTGTCACCATGAGGGACTCTCGATCAGTAGTCTTTACTTCTCTCATGTACCATTCATGCAATTCATACATTCTCGTCGATAGCCGCGGGATCTGCTCAGGCTTGACCATAGGTTGGCCACAGACATATTTCCATGCTAGTTCCTCCTCTTTAAACGTTTCTAAGTCCTTGATGGCTAGGAGTTGTTCTACAGTGACACCGGCCTCTTTATCCTGTCTTCTATGATCGTCGGTTATTACCAGCTGCTGATCGGCGGTACTCACATGTGTTCGTAGCGGGGGGGTCGATTGCACTGCCTGTTCTCCCAGTTGGGGAATAGATTTCCCGCATTTTTTGCCAGCTGCTTTACTCGAGCTCGAGCTTGACTCCTTCCTTTTTTGTGCTTGATATGACTTCTTGATAGAGCGCTCATAGTCTGAGTCCCTATGCTTGACAGCTGGTTGAGCCATAGCAATAAAGTGGTGCATGACATGCTCAGGTACTTTCTCCTCTGGCGGCGGGGGCGGTTTCGGTCGAAAATGGGCCCTCACTTTGGCTTCATTTTCCTTGTCAGTCAGGTGGTAAGGCAACCTCGGAAGAGGCTTGAGGCTCGGACCATATCTCAATTTCTTGCCTCCTATTGTACCGCTAGCCGACGTAGCTGTGGTGCCTCTCTTTCGTTGTTGCTGAGGCGGCAGAGCCTGGTGAGGCGGCGGAGATGGCTGATGTGGTGCCTGACTTGGCGGAGGATTCGGCTGATTCCATGTTGGACTTGGAGTAGGAGGAGTCGGCTGACGCGGTGCTGGACTTTGATGAGGAGGAGTGGGTTGATGCGGTGGCGGACTTGGAGGAGTAGGAGTCTGCTAACGTGGTGGTGAACTTGGAGGAGCAGGAGTCTACTGACGTGTCGGGGGCCTTGGAAAGATGATGCAATCCTTTCTCTATAGAATGATATGATATATGGCCTATCCCAGTGTGAGCTCGTCGTCACCTCCAGGAATGTCAAGCTCTAGCCCCGAATATCCTGCCACCACTTCATCAACCCCGATACAAGCATAGCAAGCTGGAACGGATCGCAATGGAAGGTTGCTTAAGGGGAAGTTGTATAAGCAACACCATCCGCCACCTTCATGGATATGTTCTTCATTTTAAAGTGTAGCTCACAAGTTGTCGTATCTATGATATCATTCACAGGGTATCTATCCAGCAGTGCATCATCGCCCGGGGCGGAACACACGCTGCTTCTCAGCATGGATGGGACGGTGCTATCCAATGCTGGATCCGCTAGCTGCTGTCGCTCCTGAGACCCCCTTTCCTGGCTAAGTGAGTTGATCTGCTGCTGCTTGAAAGCGAGTTCCAACTCTGCGTGTGAAAGGATCGAGATGGACCTAGAGGGGGTGAATAGGTACAATTACAAATTTTAATTATTCCTTTGCAATTTTAGGCAATAATGCGGAATATGAAAGTGAGCCTATCAATTGCAAGTGAGTACTAAATACTAAGCAAGTAACACAAGCACATAAGTAAGCAACCTCAATATGATGTAAGTAAGTGCAAAGAGACAAGTAACCACAAGTAGAGAGTTAGGATTAGGAATAACCGCAACTCTGGGAGATGAGGATGTATGCCGATGTTTACTTCCTTGGAGGGAAGCTGGTCACCGTTAGAGAGGTGGATGTTACCACGAAGGCACACCAACGCCACGGAGGCTCACCCTATTCTCCCTTTGAGACAACACCACAGAGGCGTTTCTCAACCACTAATGGTAGACCTTGGGGTGATCTCCAAATCCTTACAAACTTTCCGAGGGTAATCACAAAGGTTGATTCCTCTCAGAAAGACTCCTACCGCCAAGGAGTCTCCAACCTCCAAGAGTAATAAGAACGTTGGGGAAAAGCACAAGACTTGCTCAAATCACAAATTCCTTTGGTGCAAAGAAGGGGAAGGAGTGGATCTATCACTTGATCGGAGAACTTCTCTCAAAGACTCCTAAATCACTTGGGGATCTAGGATTTGATGTGGGTGATTGAGAGAGAGAGAGTGAAGAGTGTTCTTGGCAAGATCAAAGTGAATGGTCAACCTTATCCTGTGGAGGGGAGAGGTATATATATAGTGGGTATGTAAAAGTGACCGTTTGGGGACACTTTAATGCACAGGACAGGTCGGACGTCCGGACCATACCGGACGTCCGGTGGCACAAATGAGTCCGGACGTCCGACACTTATCGGTCGTCCGACCACTGGAAAAATATAAGCCACGGATCAGTGCACAGGATACAGACGTCCGAGACGTGCCGGATGTCTGGAGCCCGGACGACCGGAGAAGCCCGGAAATCCGTAAATACGGTTCTGTGGTGAAAGTGTCGGACGTCCGAGACCTACCGGACATCTGAAGGTCGGACGTCCGGAGAGTTGCAGAAATCCGTAAGTATTATTCTGTAAAGGAACACCAGACGACCGGAGGGAGCCGGACGTTCGGACAGCTGAGAGCGATCATACGTTCGTAGAGTACCGGACGTCCAGAGAGTGAGAATAGGAGTTGTGGGTTTTGAGCAAGTCTTTAACTAGATCCAACGATCCCCTCTTAATAGTGCGGGATCCCTATACTCAAGAACAAACCGAAAATAAAGCTAATGTCTTGTATCTCCATTCTTTAGTTATATGCATATCATCCCAGTCATGATCCACACACATGGTCTTTAGGACATAATCCTGAGATATACTTGATAAACATGATTAGTCCCTAACATACATGTTGTCATCAACATCAAAATATGATTAAGGGCATGATTGCACTTTCAATCTCCCCCTTTTTGGTAGTTGATGACAACATATATGCAAACACAAAAAAAGAAGTAATAGAAAGGATTTGTTGTGGAGCTCAATAATACAGAATAAGCAAGGAACGAGCTCCCCCTCAATATGATACCATAAAGACTAAACATGAAGAGGGCCCCCCCTCAAAATGATACCAATGCAACTAAATCTCATACACAAGAAGTAAGGTCAATATAGACTTATAACTCATAGCATAGAACATTTGTTTCGATAATCTCATACATAAGTTTGATACAAGCTAATCCCACAATCATAGCAATAAGTTTGATTACATGCATAGAGCCTACTCCCCCTTGGCATCAAATAACCAAAAATTAAGAAAACAAGGGGGAAACATAACAGTATCAAAGATCATCCTCATCATCACCATCATTAGTACCACTGCCACCCGCCTCATCGAAGAAATCAGCCCACTCAGGACCCGAGGGGAAACCAAAATCAGAAGGAGGCTTGTTAGGAAGGCGTTCATCGTCACTCACATCATACACTCCGGAGTCTCTCAAACGAGCCTTCAGAGCATTCTTGGAAGTGACCATGCGAGTGACAACATCGTGATGCTGGGATCAATGAAAGGTGAAAATCTTCATCATTGCAGAGTGAGCCTTCCCAAGAAAGCGAGCAAGGCGCCCAAAGGGTGCAGAACTGGAAGGAGAACGGGCAGTATGAGATGGAACAGTAGCTGTGGTGCGACGAGCAGGAGCATTAGGAGGAGGAACATAATCATCCGCCATGTGAGCTGGAATGACCCATCGCTCATGCACGTGAGTGCGGACAATGTGAAAAGAAGCGACACTCTCGATAAAAGCCTGAAGGAAGGGGGCATGAGGAAAGGCCCGCTTGTGCTGAAGGCTAGCGAGGTGGATCTCATGCCATAGAAAGTGTGGAACATTTATCTTCCCTTTTGGGGATGCAAAGAGGCGATGCAAGAGATCAATGCAATAGCTACTGCACGAGCCTTTGTCACCCATCTTGGGATAGATGGTACGGATGACACACTGATAGATGATGTAAAAAGGGGAGCGCCAAATGGAGACTTGGTTCAGACCTTTTTGTTTCTCTATGTTAGTCAAAGTGGGTATCGGTTGGATAAGATCCGCACAGACCTCAATGCCCTTGGGCCTATGGTTGGGGTCATCCTTGTGGATTTTGAACCTGGTGTCAGGAAAACCAAGGGCATTAACAAATTGAGCATAAGATGTTGTGAGCACAGCGTCGGAGGTCATCCAAGTGACAGTGTTATTAGGATGAAAAAAGCATGTGGCATAGAATTGATGAATGGCAGCTTGGTTAAAGTCATGTTGAAATGCAAATGGAGCAGCAAGATTAGATGACTCAATGAGCTCAATAGCCCCCGGATATTTTTTCGGATGAGTGCGAATATGCTCTAGGTCAATGCAGACATGGAGAGACAAGCCTTTAGGAATGACAATAGTGGTAAAGATGTCGACTTGAACATTAGTGCGAAAACAACTATCCTGAGAATCCCTAACAACAGTAAACTGATCAACATCGCGACGCAACTTAAGATAAGATCCGACAGGAACCTCGTTGAACCGCTTAACATGGAGGCCGAGTGGTAAAGGGGGCTCAAGGGAGATATGACGAGCATTACCGTGGGGTTGCACCGAAGGAGGAGGAGGCTGGAAAGTGGGACGACGAGTTCCCGGCTTGGGTGCAGACACGCGAACACCAACAAAAGGGGGCCGGTTCCACCTCCTCAAGTTCATCCTCAAAGTCCGATCCCTCCGAGGAGGAGTTGCTGGACGAGCTGTGAGGACGGGCGGCACGCTTCCGAGGACGAGCCCGCTCCTGTGAGTCATCGGAACCACCATGATGATACGGACAAGCCGGCCCATCGGTGACTAGCTTGCGCGCGGAGTTCTTGGTCTTAGGCATCATGACCTAGGGGAGAAGGAAGACACAAATCAACACCCCACCATAGATCGAGGAATTGATGCATGATGGAGAGAAGATAGGGCCTACCTTGAAGTGAGGAACACGGAGGAAGCCGGTGACCGGAGCGAATCAGGTATGGCCGCGAAAGCTTGAGCGGAGACAGAGACGAACAGAGTAAACCACGGCCAGGGGCTTGGCCACGTCGCGGAACCCGAGCAGAGAGCGGCCCCGGCAAGGGGCACGGTGGCATGTGCGGTGGCGAGTATCCACGGGATAGGTGCGGCGGTGGTGGGGAGCAGAGGACAAGAGCGGCGGCGGCGGTGGGCAAATGGATTAGGGTAACTGACCCGAAAATCTACCCCGTGCTATATATAGGAGCCAGTGAAAACGACCGGACGACCTACGGACGACCGATGTCGAATAAAGGTCCGGACGACCGGCGCCTGGCCCAGGAAAAAGAAGTATAACAGATAGGTTTTTACGGACGACCATGAGACCTCAGACGTCCAGCGCCTGGGCCAGGGAAGGAGACCAGAGAGGATTTTACGGTCATCCGGATTGACCGAACGACGGGGCTGAGTTCAACAGAGAGAATTTTACAGACGTCCGGATAGGCCGGACGACCGGACAGAGTTCAACAGAGAAGATTTTGCGGACGTCCAGAGGTCTACGGACGTCCGGGGTTTGAGAAACGCTCGGATGTCCGGTAAGCCACAGACGTCCGGCGCGAGAACTGGAGAGAGGACTAGGTGCAATTGTATGAGTTGCTGATCATGATGAGGAGATGATGTGTACCATTCATAGTAAGAATTTCTTATTACATAACTAGTACCCTATCCCAATCAATAATAATCATATATCACTCCAATATTGTTCTAATGATACGAGTGGTGGCTACAGCCAACATGTATGAGTATACGTGACATGACACAGAAAGATTTGAACTTTGAGTGCATAATCACTACTCCATCATGGAAAGCACCATAGTTAGATATTATGGTACTTTGAGAGTGTTTGTTCGGTTTATGCATTTCATAGGATGAGGATACTCATGAGTTTAGTGTCTCCCCATACATATATGCCTACATCAAGATAAGACATTAATTTTATGCATGAATGGGTACTAGATTTCACATAATATTGTCAAGCTCCAAGATAACAAGTTCACGCCTAAGTCGACAAAACCTTGCTTCATCCAATGTTTGGTGAAAATATCTGCCCGTTGCAAATCTGTACCAATGTGATCAATGTGAATATCACCCTTCTCAACATGATCTCTCAAGAAGTGATACCTAATGTCAATGTCCTTGGTGCGGAGATGATCCTTGGGGTTCTCAGCATTGTTGATGGCACTTTCATTATCACATAGAAGAGGCACATGTCTATAGGTGATACCGTAATCATTCAAAGTTTGCCTCATCCATAATAACTGAGTCGCACAACTGGCGGCAGCAATGTATTCAGCTTCTGCGGTGGAGAGGGCAATACAATTTTGTTTCTTCGATGACCAACTTACCAAGGAGCGTCCAGGAAACTGACATGCACCGGATGTGGACTTACGATCCACTTTGTCTCCGGCCCAATCCGCATCTGTGTACCCAATGAGATCAAACTTAGCATCCTTGGGGTACCATAGACCCAACTTTGGGGTGTGAACAAGGTATCTAAGAATATGCTTAACCGCCTTAGGATGACTTTCCCTAGGGGAAGCTTGAAATCTAGCACACATGCATACACTAAACATGATGTCTGGTCTAGATGCACAAAGATAAAGCAATGAACCAATCATAGAGCGGTATTTAGATGGGTCGAAGGGGATACCGTTTGTGTCTTCAGTGAGTGTTATTTTGGTTGGCATGGGTGTCTTACATGGACTAGCATCAGACATACCAAACTTCTCTAGAATATCCTTGAGGTATTTTGCTTGAGACAAGAAAATTCCTTCTTGAAATTGTTTAATTTGAAATCCGAGGAAGAACTTCAAATCCGCATTGGTGACATTTCAAAATTCTTGGTCATTGAAGCCGCAAACTTCTTGCACAAATGAATGTTAGGAGAACCAAAAATGATATCATCTACATAGATTTGGCATAAGATCAAATCACCCTTATCCCTCTTAGTAAAAAGAGTGGGATCGATCACCCCTCTCACAAAACCATCATTGAGTAGAAACTTATTTAAATGATCATACCAAGCACGAGGTGCTTGTTTGAGGCCATACAAAGCCTTATGAAGTTTGTACACATAGTCTTTGTGATCGGGATCAACGAACCCAGGTGGTTGTGACACATATACTTCTTCTTGCAGAGGACCGTTAAGGAAAGCACTCTTCACATCCATTTGATGTAATGTAAGCCATTGAAAGCAGCATAAGCAAATAAGATGCGAATGGATTCAAGACGGGCAACGGGGGCAAAGATCTCACCAAAGTCCAAACCTTCAACTTGTGAGTACCCTTGCGCCACTAACCTTGCCTTGTTGCGGAAGATTACACCATGCTCATCTTGTTTATTCTTGAAAATCCATTTTGTTCCAATGACGTTGTGCTCGGTAGGTGGCCTCTTGACTAATGACCACACTTGGTTGCGTTCAAAACTGTTCAACTCTTCTTGCATGGCAACGAGCCAATCGTTGTCCATCAATGCATCTTGTACCTTGAGGGGCTCAACACTAGACACAAACGAGAAGTGAGCACAAAAGTTTGTCAAATGTTTACGAGTGACTCTACCTTCTAATATGCCGGTGAGAATTTTGTCAACATCAACACGACCGGCCACTCGAGGCATGATGGAGGTAAGGGTTTCACGAGGTTCAACTTCATGTCCATCATCCATGTCCTCAACATATGGATCATTGATGTGTGGGGGAAGATCTTCTTATTCATATTGCATTTGTTGAGGTTCATCATCAATGATTGGACTTTCTTGTTCTTGCCCTTGATGATGATCTTGTTCTTGAAGATTATCATGAAGAGAAACTTGATCATCTTCATCTACTTGGGCTAAGGGCATCGGTTGAGCAATAGGAACTTGTGAAGGTATGGGTGTTGAAGTAGTCTGATGATATGTGAGACTTCCATCTTCTTCTTCATCATCATGAGGTTCTTGTTCCATAGGAAGAAGTGCACCAACACCCATGGTCAAAATATCTTGAGAGGAATCTTCTTCACCTGCATCACTTAGATCAACTTGCTCCCCATGGGAGCCATTAAATTCATCAAACACCACGTCACAAGTTTCTACAAGACATCCATTGGATTTGTTGTAGACTCTATAGGCGTGAGAGTTTGATCCATAGCCAACAAATATGCCCTCAATCGTTTTCGATTGAAATTTTCCTAACCGTTCTCTTTTGTTGAGGATGAAACATTTGCACCCAAATACATGAAAGTACTTGACATTTGGCTTGTTCCCAGTTAGAAGCTCATATGGAGTCTTTTCCAATATAGTGCGGAGGAAGAGCCGGTTTGAGGCATGGCATGTGGTGTTGACAGCTTTGGCCCAAAAACTATGTGGTGAATTGTATTCATCCAACATGGATCTTGCCATCTCTACAAGTGTACGGTTTTTCCTTTTGGCTACACCATTTTGCTGAGGAGTGTATGGAGCTAAGTATTGATGCTCAATCCCTTCATCACTAAGGAATTCTTCCAAGGTATAGTTCGTGAATTCAGAGCCATTGTCACTTCTTATTGCTAAGATTTCTTTGTCAAATTTCTGTTGTGCTTTCTTGGCAAAATCAATGAAGGTGATCTTCGTCTCGTCCGTGGACTTGAGGAAGAACACCCATGTATATCTTGAGTAATCATCAACAATGAAAAGTCCATACTTTGTCCCACCAAGACTATCCCATGAAGAAGGCCCAAAGACATCCACATGAAGGAGCTCCAGGGGCCTTGAGGTAGACACAATGTTCTTGGGTGGGTGCTTTGATTGATGTTGCTTCCCGGCTATGCATGCACTACACACACGATCTTTCTCAAAGGAGACATTGGTTAGTCCAAGGATGTGATTCCCTTTTAAGAGATCTTGAAGATTTCTCATGTCGACATGGGCTAGCCGGCGATGCCATAGCCACCCCTTGTCGTCCTTGGCCATTAGACAAGTTGCATGGAATGTGCTCTGTTTCGAGAAATCAACCGTGTAAAGGTTGCCATCCAACTCTCCAACAAAGGCCACTTCAAGAGTATATCTCTTAAAGACTTTCACATCCGTTAGTCCAAAGAGTGTATCATAACCAACAGATGCCAATTGGCGAACAGAAAGTAAATGGTATTTAAGGGATTGGACAAGCATGACATTTGCAAAAGACATGTCATTTGTGATAGCCACCTTGCCCAACCCGAGTACCTGTCCTTTTGAACCTCCACCAAACATAATGCTCATGAAAGGTTGAATAACTTCCATGAAATCATAGAGCAATTTGCTATCTCTGGTCATGTGATTTGTACATCCACTATCAATACCCATTTCACTCCACCGGATAAGTCAACCTACACACAATTAAGACTTGGTTAGAGGCACCAATTTTGCAATGGGACCTCTCAAGTTAGTCACAAGGGTCTTAGGGACCCAAATAGCATAGAACCGGAATGCATTTCGAGGACCAACAAATTTTGCATAGACTTCTCCATCCTTGGTCTTACGAAGTACATAGGATGGTGGCATGAACTCTTTAGGCTTGTTGAGAGTGGGCATGCCCCTTGTGGCCTTCCCACTCACAACCTTGCCTTTTTCCTTGTGCCCTTCTCGTACAAATGTTTCCTTTTGTCAGGACCCCGACTCAATGCCACATCGATCTAGCATGTAACACCTCATATCACTTTGCGGTCTCACGCACGGTATTCCCACGGGTGTCGCCTTACCTTTGCCCGGGACCATTTGCGCCTTTTGGCACACGTATATGATAGTGTCGCTAGCATCCATATGGTAAGGAGCCCGGGCTGACATGGCTAGTCGTAAACCCAAAGTGGCACAGACTTACAGGGACACGCATCCATGACCCAGCATCGAACGTGTCGGTCATCAGCGAGTGAATCCGGGCTGTAGCACTGGGCTAGCAGGACTCTGGTAAACCGGGCTGTAGCGGGCTAGCAGGACTCCGGTATTCATCGCGTGACATTTCCCTGAAGGGACAGACACAGGAACGAAGAAGGACACATGCCGGCCAGCCTAAGTGTTCCAGAGCAGTAGCAAGCTACCATGGCTCAGTGGAAGCACTAGGAGACATTTCCCGGTAAGAGAGGCTACTAAGGATAAACAACTAGATAGTCAGATCCCACACATACCAAGCATTTCAATCATACACACAATATGCTCGATATGTGCAAATACAATAAGGCATCACAACATGACTCTACAACACAAGTACTTTATTTAAAGGCTCAGAGAGCCATACATAGCATACACACAAGTACGGGTCAGACGACCCACATTCAAGTCATACAAGCATACAAGCCAACAGCGGAAGTAACTTGTCCGAGTACAGACAACTAGTAAAATAAAAGAGGCTTGGGTAAGAGAGCCATACATGACTCTACAACACAAGTACTTTATTTAAAGGCTCAGA
This sequence comes from Triticum aestivum, assembly GCF_018294505.1. Classification (NCBI taxonomy): domain Eukaryota; kingdom Viridiplantae; phylum Streptophyta; class Magnoliopsida; order Poales; family Poaceae; genus Triticum; species Triticum aestivum. The sequence continues at coordinate 605,415,213 of NC_057813.1, forward strand.
GAGCCATACATAGCATACACACAAGTACGGGTCACACGACCCACATTCAAGTCATACAAGCATACAAGCCAACAGCGGAAGTAACTTGTCCGAGTACAGACAACTAGTAAAATAAAAGAGGCTTGGGTAAGCCTAGCTATACTACATGGTCCTTCACAAGCTCAAGATCACCACCTGGGCCTCAGTCTACTCATCGATGTCAACGTCTACGAAGAACCCGTCAGAAGGGGTTGTAGCATCTTCTGTAAAATGTAAATTAAAGCAACATGAGTACAAAGATACTCAGCAAGACTTACATCAGATCCTACATACATGCACATTGTCAAGAAGGGTTGGTGGGGTTATTGCAGCAAGCCAGCTTTGACTCTTGGCTAAACTATCCTACGATACTCCAACTTGAAATGTTTTTGCGCACTCGAGTCCACTACTCACCACTTCAATACACTACCGAGGATCCACCTCCGTCTTCCTACGGAAGAGCCATCCTCAGCACTCACGCTTATCTTGAGGCTTTTCGGAGTATCCATTTACTTGTCTATGAACTGTATAGGCAACCAAGTAGTCCTTTACCGCGGACGCGGCTATTCGAATAGATGATGTTAACCCTGTAGGGGTGTACTTCTTCATACATGTTTCCACCACTTAGCGTCTGCACACGACATGTGCTCGGCAGACTTCAAGCGAAAACCGACGTGGGTGTAGACCACGACCTACCTAAACACCGAAGTCTCTAGTCCAGGTTTATCGCCTATTCAGGTTCCATCCGCAGGGAGTCCGGCCGAGTTTTCCACATATGGCCTCGAACGATGTGTACAGGGTTCCGAGACACCTAACGGGTGCCCGGTGTACCCGGCCACGTACCTACCGCATCACAGCCCACCCCGCGGGTCAACGCTGTCCACGGCCTCCAGTAAGCTGCAAACACCAGAAACTACTTGCAACTCCTGGACAGAGGACTAGGGTGGATAAGAAGTCGAGCGGGGTCATATTTCAGGGCCCAATGCATGGTAGTAGCTGAATCTTAAATCACACATACAGATCTCAATGCTTAAGGACGGCTTCAATGAAACAACCCACCATGTACTCCTACATGGCCTTTCATCGATACCTTTACCAAATTGTGTTCAACACATTACTCTCATACCCACATGATCATTTCACTCTAGCCCATCACCCATATGAACCAGACCTGACACGACTCTAAGCATAGCAGGCATAGCAAGGTAGGAACAACACATACAAATGGCTCAATCAACTCCTACACATGCTAGTGGGTCTCATCTAGTTACTGTGGCAATGTCAGGTCATGCAGAGGAAATGGGTTCAACTACCGTAGCACACAGCAGTTTGAATCGCATTGTCTTAATGCAGTAAAAGAGAGCAGAAGCGAGAACATGGGATTGTATCAATATGATCAAATGGTTGGTTGCTTGCCTGATGGGTCGGTGCACTGATATTGTTCTTCGTTGGGGTAATCACGGTACTCCTCGGGGGCAGAACTTGCCGCAGAGAGCATCGATACACAAACATCACCAAACAATATGCAACAATATGATGCATGCATGAGACATGGAAAAATGAGTGTATTGGGCTAATGCAACTAAGACCAGATGGGTTTGAACTATTTTGAACCAAAGATTCAAGTTTCAAACTCATAAGTGGCCCTTTTAAGTGCTTTAACTAGTTCTGTACTAAACAGCAGGTTAACTTGTTTAAACATGCATGAAACCAATACAGATGGATAGATTGGATTTTTCTGATCATTTTTCATATATAACACTTTGCATTTGGAGCTACAGATTAATTTCTATGATTTTTTGAAGTTTGTGGTATTTTCTAGAATTTCCTGTGTAATAATAATTCTAGTAAATAACTTACTGCGTCAGCATTATGTCAGGATGACGTCAGTGGTCAACGGAGCTGGTCCAGGTCAAACTGACCAGTGGGTCCCGCGTGTCAGTAGTAATTAAAACTAACTAAATTTAGTTAGTGCTAATCTAAGTTAGTTAGCAGAGCGGCCCCACTTGTCATAGACTCAGGGGGAGTCAACCTGGACCCTCCCAGTCAAGTCAACGGGGTCAAACCCGCCGGCGTTTAGCCGCCGGCGAGGCCAGATGCGGCGGAGAGAGTGCATTAGTGCGTTCCGGCGACCAAATGAGCGGCGGAGGGCGTCTACGCGTAGCTGGGAGCAAGCCGCACCTCTTGGTGGTGGTGGTTGAGCTCGGGGTGGCCGGAAACATCGCCGGCGACGACCTTAGCGGGTGCCGGAGTCGGGTGAAGATGAACCCGAGGCTACGGAATACGGCGAGACTCATGGTGAGGTGCGTTGGGCTCCTGGGGATGCAGTGAGTGTGTTGGACACGGTGGTGTGGCCGGTGGTTGGCCGGAGACACGTCGGCGACGAGCTCGGCAGCGGCGCGTGCGGTGAAGCTTCGTGTGCTCGCTGTGGTGCACGAGAGCGAGAAAGAGAAGGGGGAGAAGGTAGCTGGGCTCACGGAAGTCTCGACGAAGCAGATGGCGCGGTCGGGGATGAGCTGGTGCGGCGGCGACGGTGAAAGGGATCTCCAGCGATGGCGGGGTCGGACGAGGTTGGTGCAGAGGCCTCGGGGCAAGCGAGCGCTCGGGGCTCGGCTAGCTCGAAGGAGAGGAGGGCGGCGGAGCTCCTGGACACGGTGGCACGGCGCAGGGACGACGGAGAGCGCGAGCTTCACGGTGGCGCAGGTGCGGCAGCGTCGGCCATGGAATGGGAGAGCGAGGGAGAGAGGCGGGGGAGAATGGATGTGTCCACGGGGTTCGGGGCGCGACGTGGAGGTCGTACCAGCCAGCAGAGCGGCGAGGGGAGGAAGCATGGCGGCGGGCAGCTGCATGGCGCACGCTGGAGCCGCCGTCGAGCACCTGTCTGCCTGCCTGGCAAAGTCAAGCAGCTTGCTAGAGCGGCTGCTGGGCTGGGCCGGCTAGGTGGGCCGGCTGGTGGGCTGCCAGGTTAGTTCTCTCTCTCTCTCTCTCTCTTTTATTTATGTTTTCTATTTCTTCTGTAACTTTGTGGATTTTCTAAAAATACCTAAGCAACTCCAAAAATCCCCAAACTGCTCATGCCCACTATTTATAATATAAACAACATGGAACATTTTAGTTTAGGATTATTTGGACATTTAAAATATTTTATAAATTTTAAATGTCCAAATTCAAATACTTATGATTTAAATCAAAGACCTTAGGATGACCTAGAAAATTGTGCACCACTTTTCACAGAGGTTCTAAACAAAAACAAAAATGATGGACATTTTAGAAGGGCATTTGAGGTTCATTGAAAATATTTTTAGTAAACCCTAGTTGGATTCAGAGGGGGCTGGGAGTTCTGTCGTCCCCATTTCAAGTTTCTGTTGGAATGGAGTAGACATGGTGCAACACTCTAATGCATGAACTAGCTAGGGTGTGACAACTCACCCCCACTCAAAAGAATCTCGTCCCGATATTTAGGTTCCTCCGGGAAGAAGGCGGGATACTCAAGTCGAAGACGATCCTCCCTTTCCCAAGTTGCTTCCTTCTCCGAATGGTGCGACCATTGAACCTTGAGAAACTTGATATTATGACGTCGAGTGGTACGCTCGGCTTGATCGAGGATACGAACGGGGTACTCTCGATACGTGAGGTTATCTTGAAGATCAAGCGTTTTGTGGTCCACTCCACGGATAGGATCCGAGAAGCAACGCCTGAGTTGAGAAACATGGAAGACATCGTGGACTCTGGAGAGATGCGGAGGTAGTTCCAATTGGTAGGCAACTTCTCCTTGCTTGGCAAGAATGCGAAAAGGTCCAATATAGCGAGGAGCCAATTTGCCTTTGATACTGAAACGATGGGTTCCCTTCAGAGGAGTAACCCGAAGGTAAGCCTTCTCGTCAACCTCAAAAGTCATAGCCTTATGTTTTCGGTCATATTGACTCTTTTGACGAGATTGGGCTGTTTTCAACTTTTCACGAACGATGCGAACTTGCTCTTCTGCTTCCTGGTTCATATCCGGGCCAAAGAATTGTCTTTCCCCGGTTTCTGACCAGTTAAGAGGCGTTCGACACCTTCGTCCATAGAGAACTTCAAAAGGGGCTTTACCCAAGCTAGATTGATAGCTGTTGTTATAAGCAAATTCGGCAAATGGAAGGCATTTCTCCCAATCCATTCCGAATGAGATAACAGAAGCTCAAAGCATGTCTTGTAGAATCTGGTTGACGCGTGCTACTTGACCACTTGATTGAGGGTGGAAGGCAGTGCTAAAGGAAAGGCGGGTTCCCATAGCATTTTGGAAACTTTCCCAAAATCGAAAGGTGAAGAGACTTCCTCGATCCGAGTTAATTTCCAGTGGAACACCATGGGGGGACACTATTCGGGAGATATACAAGTCTGCTAGCTGACTAGAGGTTATACTCTCGCGAACAAGTAGGAAATGGGCCACTTTGGAAAGACAATCGATAACGACGAAGATAGCATTATTCCCTCTCTTGGTCCTAGGAAAACCGGTGATGAAATCCATACCAATTTTATCCCATTTCCATTCAGGAATAGCTAAGGGTTGAAGGTTGCCAACAGGCCGTTGATGCTCTGCTTTTACACGACGACAGACGTCACAATTAGCAACAAACTGAGCAATGTCTCTCTTCATCCTAGTCCACTAGAACCTCTGGCGTAGGTCCTGATACATCTTAGTGCTACCGGGATGAATGGTAAGAGGAGATTCATGAGCTTCCTTAAGGATCAACTGCCGTAAATGTTGGTTCTTGGGAACCACTAGACGGTTCTCGAAGTACACAACACCATGATCATTTGTAGAGAAACATTTAGCATCTCCGCTAGCAATGTTCTCCTTGATCTGAGATATCCCTTTATCTCGCTTTTGGGCAGCGATGATTTGATCCGTAAGGGTAGGTTTCGCCACCAAGGTGGAAAGCAATCCTTGAGGAACGATGTGAAGGTTAAGCTTCCGAAATTCCTCATGGAGAAGTGGTTGACTTTGTTGTAACATCAGATTGTTACAATAAGATTTACGACTTAGTGCATCAGCCATGACATTGGCTTTTCCTGGGGTGTAAGTTATCCCTAAGTCGAAATCTATGATCAACTCGACCCAACATCTTTGCCTGAGATTCAAATCCAGTTGGGTGAATATGTACTTCAGACTTTGGTGATCAGTGAAGATTTCGCAATGATTACCGAGGAGGTAATGTCACCAGGTTTTAAGTGCATGGACTATAGCTGCAAGCTCTAGATCATGAGTGGGATAATTTTCCTCATGTGGGTGCAATTGCCGTGAAGCATAAGCAATTACGTGACGATCTTGCATAAGAATGCAACCTAGTCCTTGTCGCGAGGCGTTGCAATAGATAACAAAGTCCTTAGAGAAATCTGGTGGCACCAATATGGGAGCAGATATTAGGCGTCTTTTCAGTTCCTGAAAGATGTGCTCACATTGTGGGGTCCACTCGAACTTTTTATCTTTCTTGAGGAGTTCAGTTAGAGGTTTAGAAATTTTGGAGAAGTTCTCGACAAAGCGACGACAATAGCTCGCTAAGCCAAGGAAACTCTGAACTTGCTTGACCGATTCAGGTGGAGTCCAATTAAGGACGGCTTGAACTCGCTCGGGATTGACAGCAATACCTTTACCAGAAATTACATTTCCTAGATAGGTCACTTCTGGCAACCAAAATTCGCATTTAGAGAACTTGGCATAAAGGCGATGCTCTCGAAGTTTCATCAACACTAGTCTTAGATGCTCGGCATGTTCTTCCTCATTCTTGGAGTAGATGAGTATATCATCGAGGTAAACCACGATGAATTTATCCAAATACTCCATGAAGATTGAGTTCATTAACCAAGAGAAGGTGGCTGGAGCGTTGGTTAAACCGAAGGACATGACGGTGTACTTGTATTGGCCGTAACGAGTAACAAAGGCTGTTTTGGGAATGTCCCCGTTCCTGATTTTGATTTGATGGTAGCCCAACCTCAAATCCATTTTGGAGAAGACTGAGGATCCGGCAAGCTGATCATACAGATCGTTGATCCTGGGGAGCGGATACTTGTTCTTTATTGTGACCAAGTTGACGGGTCGATAATCTACAACCATCCGGTCCGTACCATCCTTCTTCTTGACGAAGAGGACGGGGCCAGCCCATGGAGATGAACTAGGACGGATGAAACCCTTTTTCAAGGACTCATCGAGTTGTTTCTTAAGCTCGGCTAGTTCTAGTGGTGCCATCTTATAGGGTCTTCTAGAAATTGGAACAGTTCTTGGAATGAGATCTATCACGAACTCAACATCTCTGTTAGGTGGAACACCTGGCAGTTCTTCTGGAAAGACATCCGGAAAGTCACGGACTACCGGAACGTCTTCGAGGTCTGGCAAAGGACTGGCATTAAGAGAATATAGTTGTCGCTTGGCTACTCAGGTCAAGACATTGACTATCTTTCTCGAAGGATGTGTGAGTTGAACAGTCCTAGAGAAGCAATCAATCTTGGCATGATGGGCTGACATCCAGCCCATACCCAAGATGATATTAATATCTGAAGATTTGAGAGCTATAAATGATGCGAGAAAAACAAGTCTGTCGACTTGAATTTCATTCCCATGGCTTACTCTAGAGGTTTGCCATCTAGAACCAGGAGTAGAAATTTCCATGGTGGAAGGCATGTCACAGAATGCGGTGTTATGCAAATGAGCATAGTTTTCGGATATGAATGAATGAGATGCTCCAGTATCGAAAAGAACAGATGTTGGGAGGCAATTAACAAGGAGAGTACCGAGAACGACGTTGGGATCCTCCTGAGTCTCTTCAGCAGAGATACAGTTGACATGGCCACGTGCAGCGGTGGCCGGCTTGGCGTAGAACACTTTCCCTGTCAGCTTGCCATGGCTAACAGCTTTTCTAGACTGGTTGGGGTTGGTCTAGGGACACTCGCGCATATAGTGGCCCAATTCCCCACACTTGAAGCACGTCACAGGACTGGTGCGTGGAGGAGCATTGTTGGTTGGCCCACCATAGGGCTTAGCTGGTGCATACTGTTGAGCTGGGCGAGGCGCCTGATAGGATGGCCTCGGTGTGAACCTGGGTGGCAGGGCGGTGTTAGGCACCCACACCCGGTGCTTCTAAGGACCAGCACCGGATGAGGAACCCATGTCATGGCCATGCTTGCGTGTTGCTTCGTAATCAGTCTGACTAGACTCAGCACTGATGGCCTTGTTTACAAGCTTCTGAAAAGATGTGCACTCATGCAGACGGAGGTCACGCCGAAGCTTAGGGCTAAGTCCCTTGCGGAACCTTGCCTGCTTCTTGGCATCGCTGGAAACTTCCTCAGTTGCATAACGTGCTAGGTAACCGAACTCCCTGCTGTATGCATCCACAGAGAGTCTACCTTGAGTGAAACTGCAGAACTTCTCGCGTTTACGGTCCATAAGACCCTCCGGAATGTGATGTTCACGGAAAGCCTCGCTGAATTCAGCCCAAGTAGTGACCTGGCCCGCTGGGCACATAGCTTCATAGTTCTCCCACCAGAGACTGGCAGGGCCTTCGAGATGATATGCAGCAAATGTGACCTTATCAGCCTCAGCTACGAGTGCAGAGCGTAGCTTGTGAGTAATACTGCGAAGCCAGTCATCGGCGTCGAGAGGCTCGACGGAGTGATGGAAGGTGGGTGGATGTAAATTGATGAAATCACTGAGCGACACCAAGTTATTCCTCTGATGCTGTGATGTGTTCTGGGTCCATCTTAGCAACATAATGGGGTAGTAGAACTAAACTAGGCTTGTAACCATCAAACCTATAAGGTACTACTGATTAGTAACACGTGAACCTAATAGAGAGAAGAGATCCTAATTCCTTAACCCCTGGCGGAAGAATAGACCGACTCAGATCAGGATGCCATGAGGTAAATAAGTAAAAAGAGCCTTACGTTCCATCCCACAATCAATTCCCCTACATATAACTAAAGCATTTCTAGACTCAACATCGACCAGTTTGGCTTGGACAACCTACAGGCAGTCCGGCTCTGATGCCAACGCTGTCAGGACCCCGACTCAATGCCACATTGATCTAGCATGTAACACCTCATATCACTTTGCGGCCTCACACACGGTATTCCCACGGGTGTCGCCTTACCTTTTCCCGGGACCGTTTGCGCCTTTTGGCACACATATATGATAGTGTCGCTAGCATCCATATGGTAAGGAGCCCGGGCTGACATGGCTAGTCGTAAACCCAAAGTAGCATAGACTTATAGGGACAGGCATCCATGACCCAACATCGAACGTGTCGGTCATTAGCGAGTGAATCCGGGCTGTAGCACTGGGCTAGCAGGACTCCGGTAAACTGGGCTGTAGCGGGCTAGCAGGACTCCGGTATTCATCGCGTGACATTTCCCTGAAGGGACAGACACAGGAACGAAGAAGGACACATGCCGGCCAGCCTAAGTGTTCCGGAGCAGTAGCAAGCTACCATGGCTCAGTGGAAGCACTAGGAGACATTTCCTGGTAAGAGAGGCTACTAAGGATAAACAACTAGATAGTCAGATCCCACACATACCAAGCATTTCAATCATACACACAATATGCTCGATATGTGCAAATACAGCAAGGCATCACAACATGACTCTACAACACAAGTACTTTATTTAAAGGCTCAGAGAGCCATACATAGCATACACACAAGTATGGGTCACACAACCCACATTCAAGTCATACAAGCATACAAGCCAACAGCGGAAGTAACTTGTCTGAGTACAGACAACTAGTAAAATAAAAGAGGCTTGGGTAAGCCTAGCTATAGTACATGGTCCTTCACAAGCTCAGGATCACCACCTGGGCATCAGTCTACTCATCGATGTCAATGTCTACGAAGAACCCGTCAGAAGGGGTTGTAGCATCTTCTATAAAATGTAAATTAAAGTAACATGAGTACAAAGGTACTCAGCAAGACTTACATCAGATCCTACATACATGCACATTGTCAAGAAGGGTTGGTGGGGTTATTGCAGCAAGCCAGCTTTGACTCTTGGCTAAACTATCCTACGAGACTCCAACTTGAAATGTTTTTGCGCACTCGAGTCCACTACTCACCACTGCAATACACTACCGAGGATCCACCTCCATCTTCCTACGGAAGAGCCATCCTCGGCACTCATGCTTATCTTGAGGCTTTTAGGAGTATCCATTTACTTGTCTATGACCTGTATAGGCAACCAAGTAGTCCTTTACCGCGGACACGACTATTCGAATAGATGATGTTAACCCTGCAGGGGTGTACTTCTTCATACATGTTTCCACCACTTAGCGTCTGCACACGACATGTGCTCGGCAGACTTCAAGAGAAAACCGACGTGGGTGTAGACAACAACCTACCTAAACAACTAAGTCTCTAGTCCAGGTTTATCGCATATTCAGGTTCCATCCGCAGGGAGTCCGGCCGAGGTTTCCACATACGGCCCAGAACAATGTGTACAGGGTTCTGAGACACCTAACGGGTGCCCGGTGTACCCGGCCACGTACCTACTGCATCATAGCCCACCCCGCGGGTCAGCGATGTCCACGGCCTCTAGTAAGCAACAAACACCAGAAACTACTTGCAACTCCTGGACAGAGGACTAGGGTGGATAAGAAGTCGACCTGGGTCATATTTCAGGGCCCAATGCATGGTAGTAGCTGAATCTTAAATCACACATACAGATCTCAGTGCTTAAGGACGGCTTCAATGAAACAACCCACCATGTACTCCTACATGGCCTTTCATCGATACCTTTACCAAATCGTGTTCAACACATTACTCTCATACGCACATGACCATTTCACTCTAGCCCATCACCCAGATGAACCAGACCTGACACGACTCTAAGCATAGCAGGCATAGCAAGGTAGGAACAACACATACACATGGCTCAATCAACTCCTACACATGCTAGTGGGTTTCATCTAGTTACTGTGGCAATGACAGGTCATGCAGAGGAAATGGGTTAAACTACCATAGCACATAGAAGTTTGAATCGCGTTGTCTTAATGCAGTGAAAGAGAGTAGAAGCGAGAAGATGGGATTGTATCGATATGATCAAATGGTTGGTTGCTTGCCTGATGGGTCGGTGCACTGATATTGTTCTTCGTTGGGGTAATCACGGTACTCCTCGGGGGCAGAACCTGCCGCAGAGAGCACCGATACACAAACATCACCAAACAATATGCAACAATATGATGCATGCATGAGACATGGCAAAATGAGTGTATTGGGCTAATGCAACTAAGACCAGATGGGTTTGAACTATTTTGAACCAAAGATTCAAGTTTCAAACTCATAAGTGGCCCTTTTAAGTGCTTTAAATAGTTATGTACTAAACAGCAGGTTAACTTGTTTAAACATGCATGAAACCAGTACAGTTGGATAGATTGGATTTTTCTGATCATTTTTCATATATAACACTTTGCATTTGGAGCTACAGATTAATTTCTATGATTTTTCGAAGTTTGTGGTATTTTCTGGAATTTCATGTGTAATAATAATTCCAGTAAATAACTTACTGCGTCAACATTATGTCAGGATGACGTCAGTGGTCAACGGAGCTGGTCCAGGTCAAACTGACCAGTGGGTCCCGCGTGTCAGTAGTTATTAAAACTAACTAAATTTAGTTAGTGCTAATCTAAGTTATTCAGCAGAGCGGCCCCACTTGTCATAGACTCAGGGGGAGTCAACCTGGGCCCTCCCAGTCAAGTCAACGGGGTCAAACCCGCCGGCGAGGCCAGACGTGGCAGAGAGAGTGCATTAGTGCGTTCCGGCGACCAAATGAGCAGCGGAGGGTGTCTACGCGTAGCTGGGAGCAAGTCGCAGCACTTGGTGGTGGTGGTTGAGCTCGGGGTGGCCGGAAACGTCGCGGGCGACGACCTTGGCGGTCGTCGGAGTCGGGTGAAGATGAACCCGAGGCTACGGAACACGGTGAGGCTCGTGGTGAGGTGTGTTGGGCTCCTGGGGATGCAGTGAGTGTGTTGGACACGATGGTGTGGCCGGTGGTTGGCCAGAGACACGTCGGCGATGAGCTCGGCGGCGGCGCGTGTGGTGAAGCTTCGTGTGCTCGCTGTGGTGCACGAGAGCGAGAAAGGGAGAAGGTAGCTGGGCTCATGGAGGTCTCGAGGAAGCAGACGGCGCGGTCGGGGATGAGCTGGTGCGGCGGCGATGGTGAAAGGGATCTCCGGCGATGGCGAGGTCGGACGACGTTGGTGCAGAGGCCTCGGGGGAAGCAAGCGCCTGGGGCTTGGCTAGCTCGAAGGAGAGGAGGGCGCGGAGCTCCTGGACACGGTGGCGCGGCGCAGGGACGACGGAGAGCGCGAGCTTCACGGTGGCGCGGGCGCGACAGCGTCGGCCATGGAACGGGAGAGCGAGGGAGAGAGGCAGGGGGCAAATGGATGTGTCCACGGGGTTCGGGGCACGACGTGGAGGTCGTACCGGCCAACAGAGCGGCGAGGGAGGAAGCAGGGCGGCGGGCAGCTGCATGGCACGCGCTGGAGCCGCCGTCGAGCACCTGCCTGTCTGCCTGGACAAGTCAAGCAGCTCGCTGGAGCGGCTGCTGGGCTGGGCCGGCTAGGTGGGCCGGCTGGTGGGCTGCCAGGTTAGTTCCCTCTCTCTCTCTTTTATTTATCTTTTCTATTTCTTTTGTAACTTTGTAGATTTTCTAAAAATACCTAAGCAACTCCAAAAATCCCCAAACTGCTCATGCCCACTGTTTATAATATAAACAACATGGAACATTTTAGTTTAGGATTATTTGGACATTTTAAATATTTTATAAATTTTAAATGTCCAAATTCAAATACTTATGATTTAAATCAAAGACCTTAGTATGGCCTAGAAAATTGTACACCACTTTTGGCAGAGGTTCTGAACCAAAACAAAAATGATGGACATTTTAGAAGGGCATTTCAGGTTCATTGAAAATATTTTTAGTAAAGCCTAGTTGGATTCAGAGGGGGCTGGGGGTTCTGTCGTCCCCATTTCAAGTTTCTGTTGGAATGGAATAGACATGATGCAACACCCTAATGCATGAACTAGCTAGGGTGTGACACCTTTAGAGGGGTTGTGCACTTTTGAGAGGACGTCTTCTTCTTGCGTGTGCTTGGGTCAAACCCAAGTCCCTCTTTGGCAAACACCTCACTGTGTTGACTCAATATCTCATCAAGATTCTTTTGCCCTTGAGCACATGTCATGAGACCTTTCTCGATTTGAGCCTTGAGAAAGCGATTTTCCTCAAGAATAGATGCTAGATCACTACTAGAGTTAGTAGTACAGGTGTCAACATTGATAATAGGAGAAGAGTAAGCCTTGGCTAGAGTTTCAAGATAAGTAAGTTTGAGCGTTTCAAAACTCTTTGTAAGAACGGTGAGCTCTCCTTCCTTAGTCTTGAGAGACACTGATAGAAGCTCACAGTCCTTAGAGAGAGAAGCATGAGACTTCACAAGCTTACTTTTATCATTCATTAACTCTTCGCAAGAGTCAATAGCCTTTTTCAAGGAGGCAAGATCATTAGTATGAACATCAATATTTGCACCAATTTTTAAGCATAGTTCATCATTTCGTGCTTCCTCATATTGGACTTTCCGCTCAACGATTTCACATTTTTCCTTTTCCTCGGTGACGAGGGTTTCGACTTCCTTAATGGTGATGGTGTGCTTACTCACCATCTCCATAAGCATGCGAAACATAGTGTGCTTCTTTCCTTTGAGGGAACACATGAACTTATTAAGTTTAGCAAGCATAGGATCATCTAGATCATCATCCTCATAGCTATCCTCCGCATCAAGATACTCATCACTAGGAGTAGAAGGAGTGAAAAGAGGAGGATTTGATCGTGGAGTTACCTTGACCTTGTCAGGAGAGGTTTGGTCCTCTCCATCTTCTACCACGGACTTTGCCATTAGACACTTGTGAGTGTTGCCCTTGTAATCCTTCATGTCGTTGTAAGTGACCACATCACCACTCTTGTTTACTAACCTCAAGGTGTTTTGAGAGTCTTGAGCAACTCCAGCAACACCACTAACATCATCCGGATCGGATTCTTCTTGAGCAACCATTGCTTTCCCATCTCTCTTCTTGAGCTTGGAGTTCAAAGGATTTGGCAACTTCTTCTTAGGAAAGGTCTTGGGAAACCTTGGTTTATCTTCTCTCTTCTCATAAGGGCACTCATTGGAGAAGTGGTTGGTTTCCTCACAGTTGTAGCATTTTCTTACTTTCTTCTTTTGAAATCTTCCCTTGAATTTTCCTGCGCTAAACTTCTTGACAAAGAGAGCCATGTCTTCATATGAAGGACCCTCATCGGATTCAATCTCATCACCATCTTCATCATCATCTTCCTCTTCTTCTTCCTCACTTTGCTCATCTTCACATACAAGCTTGGCCTTCAATGCAAGATTGATCTTTGATGATGGGGTACCATGCATGGCAAGATGTTTTGTGGCATTAGTCTTTGACTCTTAAAATAGTTGGAAGGTGGATATGATGTCATATGTAGTCATTTCCTTGAAGGTATGGTGTTGTCTTATGTCCCACAGTTCCTTGGCACTTGTGATGTGTATGAACGGTCTCCTTTGCTTTTCATCCATACCTCTCCTTATACACATGATTGCAGTGTCATTGAGATTCTTGTCATAAATTTCTCTTGGTGTAGGATTCTTTGGATCAACCACATGATAGCCATACTCTAAGATCTCCAGCATCTCATCGTCCATGTCGAAGATGATCCTGCATAGCAACTCTCCACAAAGCAAAATCGGAAGTGGCACTAAGTAAAGGAGGTTTTCCTTGAGGATTATATCTTGGTTTTTCAACCTGAGGTCTTGCATAAAGCCAAGGAACACTGGTGTGTTCATTGCTAGGAGGTTGTTGACCAAGTGACGGAGTAGGCACAGTTGGCCTCGAAGTCGCACCACCCGAGAGTGATGCAAGCATCGTGGATAATGTGGCTAATCTTAGTTGGATCCAGGCCTCAAGAGAAGCCTCATGCTCCTCTTTTTGCTTAGCAAGAACCCGTTCCAGATCCTCAAATGTAAAGGACTTGACTTCAAAAGAAGCCTCGCCTTTATCCATAGGATCTGCAACCAGGGGAGTCCCATCCGGGTTCATCTCGCTCTAGGGCGGTTAAGCCACAAGAATAGAGCACGAGGCTCTGATACCAATTAAAAGGATCGAGATGGACCTGGAGGGGGGGTGAACAGGTACAATTACAAATTTTAATTATTCCTTAGCAATTTTAGGAAATAATGCGGAATATGAAAGTGAGCCTAACAATTGCAAGTGAGTACTAAATACTAAGCAAGTAACACAAGCATATAAGTAAGCAACCTCAATATGATGTAAGTAAGTGCAAAGAGACAAGTAACCACAAGTAGAGAGTTAGGGTTAGGAATAACCGCAACTCCGGGAGACGAGGATGTATGCCGATGTTCACTTCCTTGGAGGGAAGCTAGTCACCGTTAGAGAGGTGGATGTTACCACGAAGGCACACCAACGCCACAAAGGCTCACCCTATTCTCCCTTTGAGACAACACCATGGAGGCGTTTCTCAACCACTAATGGTAGACCTTGGGGTGATCTCCAAACCCTTACAAACTTTCCGAGGGTAATCACAAAGGTTGATTCCTCTCCGAAAGACTCCTACCGCCTAGGAGTCTCCAACCTCCAAGAGTAATAAGAATGTTGGGGAAAAGCTCAAGACTTGCTCAAATCACAAATTCCTTTGGTGCAAAGAAGGGGAAGGAGTGGATCTATCACTTGATCGGAGAACTTCTCTCAAAGACTCCTAAATCACTTGGGGATCTAGGATTTGATGTAGGTGATTGAGAGAGAGAGAGTGAAGAGTGTTCTTGGCAAGCTCAAAGTGAATGGTTAACCTTATCCCGTGGAGGGGAGAGGTATATATATATAGTGGGTATGTAAAAGTGACCATTTGGGGAAACTTTAATGCACAGGACAGGTCAGACGTCCGAACCATACTGGATGTCCGGTGGCACAAATGAGTCTGGACGTCCGACACTTATCGGTCATTCGGCCACTGGTAAAATATAAGCCACGGATCAGTGCACAGGATATGGACATCCGAGACGTGCCGTACGTCCGGAGCCCGGATGACCGGAGAAGCCCGGAAATCCGTAAATACGGTTCTATGGTGAAAGTGTCAGACGTCCGGGACCTGCCGGACATCCGAAGGTCGCACGTCCGGAGAGTTCCGTAAATCCGTAAGTATTATTCTGTAAAGGAACACCGGATGACCGGAGGGAGCCGTACGTCCGGGCAGCTGAGAGGGATCGGACGTCCATAGAGTACCGAACGTCCGGAGAGTGAGAATAGGAGTTGTGGGTTTTGAGCAAGTCTTTAACTATATCCAACGATCCCCTCTTAATAATGCGGGATCCCTATACTCAAGAACAAACCGAAAATAAAGCTAATGTCTTGTATCTCCATTCTTGAGTTATATGCATATCGTCCCAGTCATGATCCACACACATGGTCTTTAGGACATAATCCTGAGATATACTTGATAACCATGATTAGTCCCTAACATACATGTTGTCATCAACATCAAAATATGATTAAGGGCATGATTGCACTTTCAGCGTCTGCTACCTCTTGAGCACTGCGTTGTGCTACGTCTTGAGCTTGCGTTGGTTTTCCTTGAAGAGGAAAGGGTGATGCAGCAATAGTAGCGTAAGTATTTCCCTCAGTTTTTGAGAACTAAGGTATCAATCCAGTAGGAGGCTCCTCAAAAGTCCCACGCACCTACACAAACAAACAAAGAACTCGCAACCAACGCAATAAAGGGCTTGTCAATCCCTTCACGGCCACTTGCGAAAGTGAGATCTAATAGAGATATATGATAAGATAAATATATTTTTGGTATTTTATAATATAGATGCAAAAAGTAAAGATGCAAATAGAAGTAGATTGGAAGCAAATATGATAAGAGATGGACTCGGGGGCCATAGGTTTCACTAGAGGCTTCTCTCAAGATAGCATAAGTATTACGGTGGGTAAACAAATTATTGTCGAGCAATTGATAGAAAAGCGAATAATTATGAGATTATCTAGGCATGATCATGTATATAGGCATCACGTCCGCAACAAGTAGACCAACTCCTGCCTGCCTCTACTACTATTACTCCACACATCGACCGACTCCTGCCTGCATCTAGAGTATTAAGTTCACAAAGAACAGAGTAACGCATTAAGCAAGATGACATGATGTAGAGGGATAAACTCATGCAATATGATATAAATCCCATCTTTTTATCCTCGATGGCAACTATACAATACGTGCCTTGCAACCCTTTCTGTCACTGGGTAAGGACACCGCAAGATTGAACCCAAAGCTTAGCACTTCTCCCATGGCAAGAAAGATTAATCAAGTAGGCCAAACCAAACTGATAGTTCGAAGAGAGTTGCAAAGATAACTCAATCATACATAAAAGAATACAGAGGAGATTCAAATATTTCTGATAGATAAACTTGATCATAAACCCACAATTCATCAGATCTCGACAAACACACTGTAAAAAGAGATTACATCGAATAGATCTCCACAAGAGAGGGGGAGAACATTGTATTGAGATCCAAAAAGAGACAAGAAGCCATCTAGCTAATAACTATGGACCCGAAGGTCTGTGATAAACTACTCACAACTCATCGGAAGGGCTATCATGTTGATGTAGAAGCCCTCTATGGTCGATTCCCCCTCCGGCAGAGTGCCGGCGAAGGTTCCAAGATGGGATCTCGTGGATACAGAAGGTTACGACGGTGGAAATTGTGTTTCGGGTGCTCCCTGGATGTTTTCGGGGTACGTAGGCTTATATAGGAGGAAGAAGTACGTCGGTGGCCGCCCAAGGGGCCCACGAGACAGGGGGCGCGCCATATAAGGGGGGGGCTACCCTCTCGTGGCCGCCTCGGCTGCTTCTTGACTTGCACTCCAAATCCCCTGGATCACGTTTGTTCCAAAAATCACGCTTCCGAAGGTTTTATTCCATTTGGACTCCGTTTGATATTCCTTTTCTTCGAAATACTGAAATAGGCAAAAAAACAGCAATACGGGCTGGGCCTCGGTTAGTAGGTTAGTCCCAAAAATGATAATAATGTGTAAAATAAAGCCCATAAACATCCAAAAGGGGTAATATAATAGCATGGAACAATCAAAAATTATAGATATGTTGAAGACGTATCAAGCATCCCAAGCTTAATTCCTGCTCGTCCTCGAGTAGGTAAATGATAAAAACAGAATTTTTGATGTGGAATGCTACCTAGCATAATTTTCAATGTAATTTTCTTTATTGTCGCATGAATGTTCAGATCCAAATGATTCAAAATAAAAGTTCATATTGATAAAATAAATAGTAATACTTCAAGCATACTAATCAAAGTAATCATGTCTTCTCAAAATAACATGGCAAAAGAAAGTTCATCCCTACAAAATCATATAGTTAGGCTATGCTTCATTTTCGTCACACAAAGATGTTCCCAACTTTTATACCCCCGATGACAAGCCAAGCAATTGTTTCATACTTAAATAATCTCAAACTTTTTCAACTTTCACGCAATACATGAGCGTGAGCCATGGATATAGCACTATGGGTGGAATAGAATATGATGATGGGGATTGTGTGGAGAAGACAAAAAAAAGTCTCGCATTGACGAGGATAATCAACGGGGTATGTAGATGCCCATCAATTGATGTCAACATGAGGAGTAGGGATTGCCATGCAACGGATGCACTAGAGCTATAAATGAATGCTCAACAAAAGAAAACTAGTGGGTGTGCATCCAACTTGCTTGCTCACGAAGACCTAGGGCATTTGAGGAAGCCCATTGTAGGAATATACAAGCCAAGTTCTATAATGAAAAATTCCCACTAGTAAGAAAAATACAACCTATGAGACTCACTATATGAAAAACATGGTGCTACTTTGAAGCACAATATATGAGACTCACTACATGAAGAACAAGGTGCTACTTTGAAGCACAAGTGTAGAAAAAGAGATAGTAACATTGCCCTTTTTATTTATTTTCTTTTTTTTCTTTATTTTTTTCCTTTTCTTTTTATTTTTTTTCTTTGGCCTTTTTTTTCTTTTGGCCTTTCTTTTTTTTCTTTTTTTTTCTTTTTGGGCAATGCTCTAATAATGATGATCATTACACTTCCATTGATTACAACATATGAATTACAACTCGAAACTAGAACAAGATATGACTCTGAATGAATGCCTCCGGTGGTGTACCGGGATGGTGCAATGAATCAAGAGTGATATGTATAAAAAATAATGCATGGTGGCTTTGCCACAAATACGATGTCAACTACATGATCATGCAATGGCAATATGACAAAAGTAAAGTATGTCATGATGATGATGAACGAAACGGTGGAAAGTTGCATGGCAATATATCTCGGAATGGCTATGGAAATGCCAAAATAGGTAGGTATGGTGGCTGTTTTGAGGAATATATAAGGAGGTTTATGTGTGATAGAGCGTATCGTATCACGGGTTTTGGATGCACCGGCGAAGTTTGCACCAACTCTCAAGGTGAGAAAGTGCAATGCACGGTACCGAAGAGGCTAGCAATGGTGGAAAGGTAAAAGTGTGTATAATCCATGGACTCAACATTAGTCAAAAGAACTCATATACTTATTGCAAAAATTTAAAAGTCATCAAAAATCAAGCACTACGCGCATTCTCCTAGGGGGATAGATTGGTAGAAAAAGACCATCGCTCATCCCCGGTCGCCACTCATAAGGATGCACAAGCCAGGTACACTTCATGTTTCAAATTTGTTACACAACTTTAACTATACGTGCATGCTACGGGATTTGCTAACTTCAACACAAGCATTCTTTAAATTCATAATCACCCAACTAGCATGACTTTAATATCACTACCTCCATATCTCCAAACAATTATCAAGTATCAAATTGATCATAGCATCCAATTCACTTCCTATGATAGTTTTTATTATACCCAACTTGGATGCCCATCATTCTAGGACCAAATTTGTAACCATAGAAAATACCATGCTGTTCTAAAAGACTCTCAAAATAATATAAGTGAAGCATTAGAGACTAACAATTTCTATAAAATCAAGCCACCGCCGTGCTCTAAAAGATATAAGTGAAGCACTAGAGCAAAAACTATCAAGCTCAAAAGATATAAGTGAAGCACATAGCAAATTCTAATAAATTCTAATCAAATAGGCTTCTCACAAAAGGTGTGTACAGAAAGGATGATTGTGGTAAACTAACAAACAAAGACTAATATAATACACGATGCTCCAAGCAAAACACATATCATGTGGCGAATAAAAATATAGCTCCAAGTAAAGTTACCAATGAACGAAGACGAAAGAGGGGATACCTTCCTGGGGCATCCCCAAGCTTAGGCTTTTGGCTATTCTTGAATACCTTGGGGTGCCTTGGGCATCCCCAAGCTTAGGCTGTTGCCACACTTTATTCCATAGTCCATAAAAGCTTTACCCAAAACTTGAAAACTTCACAACACAAAACTCAACAGGAAATCTTATAAGCTCCGTTAGTGAAAGAAAACAAAACCACCACATAAGGTACTGTAATGAACTCATTCTTTATTTATTTTGGTGTTAAACCTACTGTATTACAAGTTCTCTATGGTTCATACCTTTACATACTAGCCATAGATGCATCAAAATAAGTAAACAACACACTAAAAACAGAATCTGTCAAAAACAGAACAGTCTGTAGCAATCTGTAACTAACGCAAACTTCTGGAACTCTAAAAATCCTAAAAAAATAGGATGCATTGGAAAATTTGTTTGTTGATCATCATAAAAAAGAATCAATGCAAAATCACGTTTCTGTGATTTATTGAATTTTTTCTCGTTAGTGCAAAGTTTCTGTTTTTCAGCAGAATCAAATCAACTATCATCATCCTATAGGTTCTACTTGGCAAAAACACTAATAAAAGATAAAAACACATATAAACATAAAGTAGATGCAAAATTTATTACTAAACAGGAACAAAAACAAAAAACACAAAGAAAATTGGGTTGCCTCCCAACTAGCGCTGTCGTTTAACGCCCCTAGCTAGGCATAAAAGCGAAGATAGAACTAAGTAGTTCCATCTTTGATTTTCAGTTTTTTAGCGGAGTCATGTTCGAATCCGGGAGGTTCTTTACGTTTCCCTTCATACTCGGGAATTTTTAGATCTAAAGAATCCAACTGCTTATTGCAAATAGTAATCAACATATTCATGCGATGAAGATTCCCGCTAACACTTTTATGGGGCTCAAGAGATTTTTGTAAAAAAATTGTAACTTCGCAAATCTTTCCAAACACTTGTGTTTCTTCTTGGGTAGGATGCGATCCTCCCTTTTGAGGTAGTGTTCCCACTATTCCCTCTATAATTTCATGCGCAATACAAGGATCAATTTCAATAAAATTTCCCTTGGCAATGCAATCCAAGAGTTGTCTATGCGTCATATTCAGCCCAACATAAAAATTGCGAAGAAGAATTCTAAATTTCACCCCTAGGGTGCACTTGTGATAAGATTCCATCATCCTATACCAAGCATCTTTTAAGTTTTCTCCTTCCCTTTGCTTGAAGTGAAGAACTTCAAACTCGGGAGACATAGGAGCAGATAAGGAACTAGCCATAACGACAAGGTAACGAGCAAACGGAAAAAGGCAAGCGAAAGAGAGGAGAAGAAGATTGGGAAAGAGAGGGCGAATAAAACGGCAATGGTGAAGTGGGGGAGAGGAAAACGAGAGGCAAATGGCAAATAATGTAAATGCGAGGGAGATGAGTTTGTGATGGGTACTTGGTATGTCTTGACTTGAGCGAAGACCTCCCCGGCAACGGCGCTAGAAATCCTTCTTGCTACGTCTTGAGCTTGCGTTGGTTTTCCTTGAAGAGGAAAGGGTGATGCAGCAATAGTAGCGTAAGTATTTCCCTCAGTTTTTGAGAACCAAGGTATCAATCTAGTAGGAGGCTCCTCAAAAGTCTCACGCACCTACACAAACAAACAAAGAACTCGCAACCAACGCAATAAAGGGGTTGTCAATCCCTTCATGGCCACTTGCGAAAGTGAGATCTAATAGAAATGGTATGATAAGATAAATATATTTTTGGTATTTTATAATATAGATGCAAATAAAAGTAGATTGGAAGCAAATATGATAAGAGATAGACCCGGGAGCCATAGGTTTCACTAGAGGCTTCTCTCAAGATAGCATAAGTATTACGGTGGGTGAACAAATTACTATCGAGCAATTGATAGAAAAGCGAATAATTATGAGATTATCTAGGCATGATCATGTATATAGGCATCACGTCCGCAACAAGTAGACCGACTCCTGCCTGCATCTACTACTATTACTCCACACATCGACCGACTCCTGCCTGCATCTAGAGTATTAAGTTCACAAAGAACAGAGTAACGCATTAAGCAAGATGACATGATGTAGAGGGATAAACTCATGCAATATGATATAAACCCCATCTTTTTATCCTCGATGGCAACAATACAATACGTGCCTTGCAACCCTTTCTGTCACTGGGTAAGGACACCGCAAGATTGAACCCAAAGCTAAGCACTTCTCCCATGGCAAGAAAGATCAATCTAGTAGGCCAAACCAAACTGATAGTTCGAAGAGACTTGCAAAGATAACTCAATCATACATAAAAGAATTCAGAGGAGATCCAAATATTTCTCATAGATAAACTTGATCATAAACCCACAATTCATCGGATCTCGACAAACACACCGCAAAAAGAGATTACATCGAATAGATCTCCACAAGAAAGGGGGAGAACATTGTATTGAGATCCAAAAAGAGAGAAGAAGCCATCTAGCTAATAACTATGGACCCGACGGTCTGTGGTAAACTACTCACAACTCATCGGAAGGGCTATGGTGTTGATGTAGAAGCCCTCCATGGTCGATTCCCCCTCCGGCAGAGCGCCGACAAAGGCTCCAAGATGAGATCTCGCTGATACAGAAGGTTACAACGGTGGAAATTGTGTTTCGGGTGCTCCCTAGATGTTTTTGGGGTATGTAGGCTTATATAGGAGGAAGAAGTACGTCGGTGGCCGCCCGAGGGGCCCACAAGACAGGGGGCATGCCCTATAGGGGGGCGCCCTACCCTCTCGTGGCCGTCTCGGCTGCTTCTTGACTTGCACTCCAAGTCCCCTGGATCACGTTCGTTCCAAAAATCACGCTTTCGAAGGTTTCATTCCGTTTGGACTCCGTTTGATATTCCTTTTCTTCGAAATACTGAAATAGGCAAAAAACCAGCAATACGGGTTGGGCCTCCGGTTAGTAGGTTAGTCCCAAAAATGATAATAATGTGTAAAATAAAGCCCATAAATATCCAAAAGGGGTAATATAATAGCATGGAACAATCAAAAATTATAGATACGTTGAAGACGTATCACGTTGGTTTTCCCTTGAAGAGGAAAGGATGATGCAGGAAAGTTGCGTAAGTATTTCCCTCAGTTTTTTAGAGACAAGGTATCAATCCAGTAGGAGGCTCCATGCAAACCCATAAATTCAAACCATGTGTAGGGCAATTGCGAATCATTAATTTCATCCTCTCCCAAGATTGTGCAACATGCTCATGATCTAGTTACTTAAAATTCATAAAATCATTTCTAAGAGAGATGATCTTAGCGGGTGGAAAATACTTAGAGATAAAAGCATCTTTGCACTTATTCCATGAATCAATACTATTTTTAGGCAAAGACGAAAAGCAAGTTTTAGCACGATCTAAGTGAAAATGGAAATAACTTCAATTTAACAATATCATTATGCATGTCTTTCTTCTTTTGCATATCAACAAATCAACAAAGTTTTTTAGATGAGTAGCGACATCTTCACTAGGAACGCCGGAGAATTGATCTTTCATAACAAGATTCAACAAAGCAGCATTGAGTTCACAAGATTCAACATCATTAAGAGGAGCAACCGGAGTGCTAAGGAAATCATTATTATTGGTATTGGAAAAGTCACACAATTTAGTATTATCTTGAGCCATCGTGACAAGCAATCCAACACACAAGCACACAAGAGGCAAGCGAAAAAGAGGCGAGTGGAAAAGATAGGGCGAATAAAACGGCAAGGGTGAAGTGGGGAAGAGGAAAATGAGAGGCAAATGGCAAATAATATAATGTGAGGGAGATGAGTTTGTGATGGGTACTTGGTATGTCTTGACTTGAGCGAAGACCTCCCCGGCAACGGCGCCAGAAATCCTTCCTATTACCTCTTGAGCACTGCGTTGGTTTTCCCTTGAAGAGGAAAGGGTGATGCAGCAATGTAGCGTAAGTATTTACCTCAGTTTTTGAGAACCGAGGTATCAATCCAGTAGTAGGCTCCACGCAAGTCCCTCTTACCTACACAAATAAACAAGAACCTCGCAACCAACACGATAAAGGGGTTGTCAATCCCTTCACGGTAACTTGCGAAAGTGAGATCTGATAGAGATAATAAGATAAGATAAATATTTTTGGTGTTTTTATGATATAGATTGAAAAGTAAAGATTGCAAAATAAAGTAGATCGGAAACTTATATGATAAAAGATAGACCCAGGGAACATAGATTTCACTAGTGGCTTCTCTCAAGATAGCATAAGTATTACTGTGGGTGAACAAATTACTGTCGAGCAATTGATAGAAAAGTGCATAGTTATGAGAATATCTAGGCATGATCATGTATATAGGCATCACGTCCGTAACAAGTAGACCGACTCCTGCCTGCATCTACTACTATTACTCCACACATCGACCGCTATCCAGCATGCATCTAGAGTATTAAGTTCATAAGAACAGAGTAACGCATTAGGCAAGATGCCATGATGTAGAGGGATAAACTCAAACAATATGACATAAAACCCATCTTTTTATCCTCGATGGCAACAATACAATACGTGCCTTGCTGCCCCTGCTATCACTGGGAAAGGACACCGCAAGATTGAACCCAAAGCTAAGCACTTCTCCCATTGCAAGAAAGATCAATCTAGTAGGCCAAACCAAACTGATAATTCGAAGAGACTTACAAAGGTAACCAATCATACATAAAAGAATTTAGAGGAGATTCAAATATTTCTCATAGATAAACTTGATCATAAACCCACAATTCATCCGATCTCGACAAACACACCACAAAAAGAGTTACATCGAATAGATCTCCAAGAAGATCGAGGAGAACATTGTATTGAGATTCAAAGAGAGAGAAGAAGCCATCTAGCTAATAACTATGGACCCGAAGGTCTGTGGTAAACTACTCACAACTCATCGGAGAGGCTATGGTGTTGATGTAGAAGCCCTCCATGATCAATTGCCCCTCCGGTGGAGCGCCGGTGAAGGCTCCAAGATGGGATCTCACGGATACAGAAGGTTGCGGTGGTGGAAATAGGTTTTCGTGGTGCTCCTGGATGTTTTTGGGGTACATAGATATATATATATATAGGCAAAGGAGGTAGGTTAGGGGAGCCACGAGGGGCCCACGAGGATGGGGGGCACTCCCACCCCCCTAGGGCGTGCCTTGCACCCTCGTGGGCGCCTCGGCTGCTTCTTGACGTCCACTCGAAGTCTCCTGGATTGCGTTTGTTCTAAAAAGAACGCTCCCAAAGGTTTCGTTCCGTTTGGACTCCGTTTGATATTCCTCTTCTTCGAAACACTGAAATAGGCAAAAAAACAGCAATTCGGGTTGGGCCTCCGGTTAGTAGGTTAGTCCCAAAAATGATATAAAAGTGTAAAGTAAAGCCCATAAACATCCAAAACAGGTAATATAATAGCATGGAACAATAAAAAATTGTAGATGCGTTGGAGACCTATCAAGCATCCCCAAGCTTAATTCCTGCTCGTCCTCGAGTAGGTAAATGATAAAAACAGAATTTTGGATGTGGAATGCTACCTAGCATACTTCTCAATGTAATTTTCTTTATTGTGGCATGAATGTTCAGATCCAAATGATTCAAGGTAAAAGTTCATATTAACATAAAAATAGTAATACTTTAAGCATACTAACAAGTAATCATGTCTTATCAAAATAGCATAGCCAAAGAAAGCTTATCCCTACAAAATCATATAGTTAGGCCATGCTTCATTTTCATCACACAAAATACTCCCATCATGCACAACCCCGGTTTCAGCCAAGCAATTGGTTCGTACTTTTTAACGCGCTTCAGCTTTTTCAACTCTCACGCAATACATGAGCGCAAGCCATGGACATAGCACTATATGTGGAATAGAGTGGTGGTTGTGAAGAGGACAAAAAGGGAGAAGATAGTCTCACATTAACTAGGCGTATCAACGGTCTATAGAGATGCCCATTAATAGATATCAATGTGAGTGAGTAGGGATTGCCATGCAACAGATGCACTAGAGCTATAAATATATGAAAGCTCAACAAAAGAAACTAAGTGGGTGTGCATCCAACTTGCTTGCTCACGAAGACCTAGGGCATTTTGAGGAAGCCCATCATTGGAATATACAAGCCAAGTTCTATAATGAAAAATTCCCACTAGTATATGAAAGTGACAACATAGGAGACTCTCTATCATGAAGATCATGGTGCTACTTTGAAGCACAAGTGTGGAAAAAAAGATAGTAACATTGTCCCTTCTCTCTTTTTCTCTCATCATTTTTTGTGGGCTTCTTTGGCCTCTTTCTTTATTTGGGCTTCTTTGGCCTCTTTTGTTTTTATAAAGTCCGAAGTATCATCCCGACTTGTGGGGGAATCATAGTCTTCATCATCCTTTCCTCACTTGGGACAATGCTCTAATAATGAGGATCATCACACTTTTATTGATTTACAACTCAAGAATTGCAACTCAATACTTAGAACAAGATATGACACTACGTGAATGCCTCCGGCGGCGTACCGGGATATGCAATGAACCAAGAGTGACATATATGAAAGAATTATGAAGGTGGATTTGCCACAAATACGATGTCAACTACATGATCATGCAAAAGCATATGACAATGATGGAGCGTGTCATAATAAACGGAACGGTGGAAGGTTGCATGGCAATATATCTCGGAATGGCTATGGAAATGCCATAATAGGTAGGTATGGAGGATGTTTTGAGGAAGGTAAATGGTGGGTGTATGATATCGGCGAAAGTTGTGCGGCATAATAGAGGCTAGAAATAGTGGAAGAGTGAGAGTGCGTATAATCCATGGACTCACATTGGTCATAAAGAACTCATATACTTATTGCAAAAAAATTCACCGCATCAAACATTGGCAGTGATTATTGTTGTACTCATGGCTATAGGCAAAAAAAATACACTCGTGTTGCGGACACTGCTCGTCGCTATCATTGGAACCTCTTGCTCTTGTCCATCTTCTAAGGTAAACTAGTCTCGTCTTCCAAATACTATTTTTACTTGTTCCCTTAATTTAAGATAAGTTCATCACCCAAGCCATTCAATAAATCTTTTTTGCTTTGTTTAGTTAAACCTAAACTCAACGGAGCACCATACCGGACAGAAGAGGGGCGACACTGCTCGAGGACTTAATTGGGGAGAATGTAGACAATGTACTTGACCGGTTAATGCCCAAGGATATTGGTTGTTGTCGTGTTGTCAAAACATCCTGGCGTGATGCCACCCCCACGCCTGAATTTATGCTCGAACACCATCACTCGCAACGATCGCTCCCCATCATCAATGGGCAAGGGCGGCCAGCTAGTTTTGTCGTCCTCCATGATGCCGCCACCAACACTTCTAGTAAACAAATCTGGCCATGTCTTCCGGGTGCCAAACAACAATCAGAGAATCGCATCCAAGCTTCCTGTTATGGCTTCCTCATCATCCATCGGAGATCTCAATTCTACATTTGCGACCCACTCATCCACAAGTATGCTCTCTTGCCTAAAGCACAAGTTGGTAAAGCCAACAATAACGTAATCGGTTTCTACCAGGACCAACCAACCGGAGAATACAGGGTTCTTTGGGCTTCATATTCATGGGCACATATATTCATCTTATATCTCCTCACGGTGGGCTCCGACGAGCCAAGGCACATTGAAGTCAGAATACCAACTACACCATTACATGATGTGAAACATATGTTGTTCTATGGGTTGTGGTTTTTGCCTCATTATCCACCACCAATCGACCACCATGGTAGCCTACACTGGTGTCCTTATTCTACCAAGGAAATTATGGGAGACAGTGGAGACATTATTGTGTTTTACACAGAAGTCGAGTCATTCCGGTGGATGCACGGTCCTGCCTAGCCATACTCTAATAGGAGGTTATTCAAACTGAAGATGCTTGCTTTTTGGGCCAGTTTGACTCCTCGTTTCACTATTATGGATGTTTGGGTGATGCCGAATTATGCTGCCGAAACATGGGCTTTCAAGTACCAGATTGATGTGTCAATGGTGGAGAAATCGCGACAACTTTACTTAACTTCTTACAAAAAGAAAAAGAAAACACCACTTCATTCAATAGTGCAATGGTTCAATGATATGGTTGTGCTCAATGAGCGTGAGCTGCTGATCAGGTTTAATTCAAAACATGTGATGCATTGCGACATTGATGGCAACTTCTTAGGTATGGTGAACATAGAAAAGAGTCAATATTGCATGTTGCTCACTCAACACCTCCTCAAAGAGAGACCAATTATGTTCTATGAGATGCAAGAAGAAGACAAGGAGTCTCCATTCTTAGCAGGGTTTGTCTAATATCGAAGACTACTGGTTGGCCTTGCCCTTGGATTCGTATCATGTCTTTCATTCGTTCTCTTCTTGTTTATTATTATATCAGTAATATCAACAGGGCATACGATTTTTGATGGTTGTGGTAAAAACATGACGTGCTTAGTTGGTGCTTATTAAGATGTCAAGCACATACTGCTAATGTTCTGAACCATGGAGTATCTATGTATGGTGTTGTAACTTTCCATTGTTCATGCATTCGCAAAGTTTTACTTCTAATTCACATTGTTAAGAAGAAAGATTGACACTATTAAGATAAGAGATTTGGTATTGCACGTCCTTTGAGTGGATGTATTTTTCTAACAGGGATGCGCCCTGGTATTTTCTTAGAAGCTACCTATTCCATTTTCATTTGTAATGTTTATTCAATATGCAAGTTTGATAGGTTGATCGTGTTGTTCAGAATGGAATTTGGTTTGCCTTAAGTAGTACTCTTATTTTCTAATAGCATGTGCCAAAAACCCCCAAAGAAAAGAAAAAAATGTTTTTGTCTGGAATACTTGCATAGCTGCAGGCATTATTTATGTAAACTAATTAGCACATTATTTTTTTTCTAATTATTACTTAAGTATGTCATCGTATCCAACGAATCCACCTATGTCATGCATCCCTACATCCCATCATTGTTGCCCATCAAATCAAAATCATGCACTTGTGATGCATCATCGTGAGTCTTGCAAAGACACGAAGACACGCTTGCCTCTTGCGCAGCTTGGACATGTGATTTAGTGAAAAAACATCAGCCTTGCTCACAAAATCGCCCCCTTATTGAATTCCCAACCATGGTCGCAATGGTAGGTGTCTACAACATTTCCCTGATGACAAGGAACACATATTGCGATGGAGACACCGGAGGCGGGCAGACAGCAGCCAGATCCTAGTGACAACAGCCTATGTACGTGGTCGCCTCATTGGCAACCTACTAGAATGATCCGTGTAGGTGGCCGCGGCATCTCCTCGACGGCAACCCGTGATGCTACAACCATATATAGCTAGAATTTTTTAGGTCAACTCCTCTTGACGATCGTAATTGCCTTGTTTGACAATACATAGCGAGCTTCACAATGTAACTAATAATCTAGTATGTGTTAATCAATGCTGACGAAGGTATCCCCGGGGTAGGCCCATTACAACGATTCGGTCCAAAAGGCCTAGAAGACCCGAGGCCTTGCTAGCTAGGAAACCCCTTGACTGGGTCGGCACCATGGAAGCCCGTCAGCTGATCTCCTCTCCACAATGCCCACCCGACTAGATCAATCATGGGCAATCAAGACATGCGTTACCAACGACGCCATCAAACTTGAGATATTACTTTGTAGTTATAGCCAGTGGTAATGATTGTCATAATTTCACCATTACTATTGCATGGTCACTCGGTCATTGTACTCACAGCCTGTCCCCACTATAGGATTAATGAGCATTAGAGTGACATACACACAAGCCTAAGATAGATTATGCTAACACAATTGTAATGACATTGTTCATACGAGATAACCATCCAGCAAGATTATTGTGTTATCCCTAGAATAGGGGGCCTGAACCTGGGTAAAACGTCTCTCATGTGAAATCTCATTCCTAGATCATTCATGTGCACCTTTCGTATCTAAAATTCCCCAGTCATGAGTATTGCCGTGAAATCCTCACGATAGTTGCCAAATTGAGAAAGTGGGTGTCCAGATGGTAAATTCCTGACATAATGAACTAGTTTTACTTTCCCATTGGTCAATGTCATTGTTGAAATTGCCGAGTTCTTGTAATTCAATGTGCTTTTTACACTATTCATACCATAGTTTGGGTTAAAAATCTCATGTACGTTGGTGCACGATTCATAATTAACGTAATCTAAGTTATAAATCTGATTAATATTGTTGGCCTTTCATTTTGGTGCATCCGGACCTCCCCTACATCGGACTCCGATACACCTGGCCTGCCCAAAATCGCCGCCCAAAGCTCATGCATTTGGACAACCTCAAAACTGTTTCTTCGCTGATTACCCCGATTTTGCCATTTCCCATTTCCTCCGCCGGATTGGCGCCACCACCCCACCATTCCTTCCCATTCCGCCTTCCACTGCTGCGATGGGACCAAAACATGAGGACCCAACAAAGACGATCGTCCCTGGAGCAGGAGATCCCGACCATGGTGTGGCTGCCCGCAAGGCCGCATCCGCAGAATGCAACCCCTGCAGCCACAAGATGAAGAGGGAGGACCTCATCCACTAATGCATGCCACCACCCAGGTGTTGCTCATTCAACCATTACAGTGGACATCCTAATTTAATCCACCCTACTAGTTTGCCTCCCCAAAGCTCCTGCGGCAGAAATTGCCGCAACAATATGTATCCACCTTCACTTTCAGCCATGGAGTGACATCATCATCGACCTCAACATTGACTATGGCTTCACAGGGTCGCGGTCTCCTTGCTGGCACTAAAGATCGTTCCTTTTGTATCTTAAGTAATGGTTATTCCGATAGAAGAAACCTTTAGATGCCTTAAACTATCTGTACAATTAAAAGGCTAATTAGTTTTATGAAAGATTGGATTTTCATCTGCTGCAACTTTCCGTCGATAGCGCTATGTGTCTGTGTTTGCTGCTAGGACCCGTGGACTGTTTTTTCCTACTGTGTGAATTCATGTTCATGTTTGTTATTTACTAAGAGAGAAAGACATGACTACGAGTTCCAGAAACCATTTATAATGAACTTTGAATAAAATGAGCATCTGTGATTCTAACAAGAATCCATCTACACATACTACTTGTTTTTTATAGAATTTTCTTGTTCTCCGGAGAATCTCTTCCTCTTTGAGGAATCAAATTTTGTTGGTTTGCTCACGCCTTGTTGCTCTATTCGTGTTCGTGCTGCAGGCAGACCCCTGGATACAGGAGGTGTTGGAGATGCAGCATCGAAATCTTGGGTCCAGGGCCACAAGGAGGTTAGGATTTCTTTCTATATATGATTCACTATTATGCAGCTGGTTGTGTTGGCAATGAACTGGTAGCCCTGTAGATACCACTAGTTGAATGTTTCCAAGCAAATAACTAGAATTTGTTCTGGTGCCTACATAGAAGAAGTATCAGGTGAAAATAGGTTTTCGGTGAAAATTTCAAAATTCTCACGTGGTCCATCAGATCTATAACGAAGGGTGATCAAAGCTGGGATCTCTCATGGTCCACTTAAACACAATTAGCAGAAACCCCCTGACTTGTCCACCATCAAGGAGGAAAAATCCTGAGTGAGCCTATGATAGGTTCACGTTTCAATCTTATACGTCGCCATGGAGGATCACGTTTCGGCGTCCATAAGCCCTTGCCTTCCAACGACAGTGATGGCCCCTCCGTTGGCAGCAACAGGCCCTCCGTCCGCTATGCCTCATCCTCTGCCGGTGGCGACTCGAGCCATGCCCTTCCTCCGATGGTAGCGATGGGCCCTCCGATGGCAACGACAGGCCCTCCGTCCGCTATGGCTCATCCTCTGCCGGTGGCGACTCGAGCCATGCTCTTCCCTCCGCAGCCGTATGTGAAAGGGCTTCCATTGGCTGCTCACCCTTTGCCGGTTGCGTCTCAATCTTTAGAGTACTCAACACGACTGCCACCTCTATGTCCCCTGACATGCCTTGGGTTCTTCCTAGCCATGTAGAGGTAAGCTGCTACACGAGCATAAACCATAGATCAATCACTAGGCAATGTTCATCATCTCGTGCTCTCAAGTTATGGCGCATTAGGAAAAATAGGCTGATACTTACTAGTAATTGGGTGGCTTTTAGGGGATGTGAGTGGATGACGGGCTTCCGTTTCCATGTTTGTGAACTGACCCGGATAACTTCATAGGACAAATAATGTGTCCATTTTAGGAATGAAGTTGGAGATGCCCTTACCACTTACCACCATACAAACTATAGAAACTACAGTTTAATATCACAAGACTTAGAGCAACTCCAATAGATCCCTATTCATAAATAGACTACCGTTTACCAGAAGTAGAGGCAAAAATGTAGCACATAAGTTGGAAGGAAAGCGCAGGAGAGGCGGGAGTTTTTTTTTTCATGGCCAGGATTGTCGAATGCGTGCGTCATATCGGTTCGGACGCTCGTAACCCAAGGACATTTGAACCGCCGAGCGGACGGATACAGGACCGCGTCGGATGTCCAAACTCG
The DNA here is from genome assembly GCF_018294505.1 of Triticum aestivum. NCBI lineage: Eukaryota > Viridiplantae > Streptophyta > Magnoliopsida > Poales > Poaceae > Triticum > Triticum aestivum. The sequence goes on from NC_057813.1 coordinate 605,447,113, forward strand.
TCCAGACGGGTCTCCATGTTGGATGCCTTTAGCATGTATAGATGTAGAGTATTTCTTAATTTTAATTATAATTTTACTGTACAGTGTAAGAAGAACGTATACTTCCTATAAAAAAAAGTAAAAATAGATGTGTATGCTGGGACGTATCGTAGGCGGCTGCTGCTGCTCCGAGTCGGAATTCGAATTTGAATTGGTTTGGTGGGACCGGGGCATGCTAACCGCCAATCGGAAACGAAGTCCCGTGTATATAGGCAGAGCCGTCGTCGATGCACAAAGGCACAAAGCAAGCTCAGGTCTCGTCCACGATCAGGAAGCTGGTACGTGCAACTCTGCCGATATGGATCGATCAAGGTTGGACATGGACACGGAGGGGCAGCGGTTGCAACGACATCCCTTGTTTTCGCGGCTCAAGTGCGGCGAGGAGGAGACGCTAGCACCGAGGAGCACCGACCAGCGCCTCTTCGTCACCGACGTCTGCCTCGTCCGCCCGGGGAGTGCAGCCAGCGGCCAGAGCGTCGTGGCCGCCTGCGTCGAGATCGGCACTCGGAACCTCATTCTCGGGACGCTGTCGGCGGAGAGCCCTTGCGTGAAGCTGCAGACGCCGTTGGAGCTGGACAAGGAGTTCTGCTTTTACGTGGTACGTCTGGAAGACGGCTACGCCGCCGACGATGACGCCGACTGCAACGTGGACGCTGATGCAGCAGTCGTCGAGTTCCAGGGTTTCGCTCTCGCTCTGCCGTCTCTCCACACGGAGGAGAAAGACGATGACGACCACAAGGAGAGGCAGGAGACTGACGGCGAGATTGACCTAGACGTGGCCAGGGCGAGCAGTGCCGGCGGCAACTGCAAGGACGTTCGACAGGTTGTAGCTAGAGGAATCTTTGGGATTTTTATGTTTGTTTCTATGCTGGCATCGATGATGTAATCTCGAATTCGTTTATGGATGAACTGCATGGTACGTCTATATTTGACGAGTCATGCATCTTCGACGCAGGCCCTCTAAACGCATGCAATTTTTCAATCAGTTGTGCCACGGTCGAGCGTTTTCGTCCAATCAAATCAAACGGTCTAGACGCAATTTGTCATTAACGGGGTCCTGTATTTGCCTCTGTTTTTCGCAAATTAGAAGCAAACCAGGGACATTGCGGGAGTCCGGACCTCAGCCCGCATATTTGGAGCGATACATATTGTTTCCACGCCAAAACCCGCGCTCTCCCACCCTCTCCGCTCCAATCATTTCCGCGCCAAGTTGAAGTAAGAAGGGGTGCCGGTCAAGATGACGGAGAGGTTTGAGAACATCTTAAAAAAGAAGGAGGCATATGTCAAGCACTATGACGTGTAAGGAGAAAAGAATGTGGAGAGGTTCAACATCTTGATGGCGACGTCCGAGAAGAAGATCAACCTCGAAGAGAAGAAGGTTGAGCTCACGGCTGCTTCAGAGGATACCAAGATGATGACCATGAGGAGTGGACGTGTTTGATCTCGATGCAGATGATCGTGCGCTTTGTCCATGTTAGGATGTTGAAGCATTTGGTGCCCGCGATGGAGATGTCCTAGAAGGAGGCGGATAGTGAGGACGCGGATGAGGCGGATGATGAGAAGTAAGAGGTGGCAGAGTGAGCGAAGAGGCTCGGTTAGCAGGTCTAGGGGGCAAAAATGTCATTTTTTGCATGGACTGCCGAAGTGGTTCTTTTGTGACCGGCACATGTAAAAACTATAAACATCCGCCTCTTTTGGTTGTGATTGAGTGCTATGGATACCGCATTGTTGCTCATATTGCTATGCATTTAAAATGAAGGATAGCCCAACCGGGCGGTGTTTACGGGATGTGATTGGATGATCGGCTCCTGTATCCATGTTCGTTGACTGATCCGGACAAGTCCGCGGAACAAATAGTGTGTCCATTTTAGGAACGACGTTGGAGATGCCCTTACCACTTACCACTATACAAACTACACAAACCATGGTCTAAGATCACAAGACTTAGAGCAACTCTAATAGCTTCCTTATTTGTAGAATAAACTACCGTTTATGAAAAGCAGAGGAAAAAATAGCCCTCCAACAGCCCTCGTAAACTCAGAAGTTTCTGAAAAGTTTCTTTTACACGATCCAGTATAATTGCCTCAACTCCCCTGCATTTACGGGAAGATGACTTTCTTGTATAATTTTGACAGCCTGAAACCGCCAGAACTTTATGGTTTGGGTACCCTCGTGCCACCGCCATGGTCCCGCGCCGCCACTCCACCAGCACCGCCGTAGCCGCGCCACCACCACCATTGCTTGGAGTTTCACGTCACGACACCGGAGAGGAGCTCAGAAGTGAGGTGCCTCATGTGCTGCACCCTGGCCATGCCGACCACCGCTGATGGCGTCGCCCGTCGGCGAGCCTCCCCACCATCACACACTACTAGGAAAAGGCCTACTAATGGCGCACCGGTTTTGCCTACTAATAGCGCACTATCGGTGCGCCATTAGTAGCACGCCACTAGTATTTTTTACTAATGGCGCACCACTGGTGCGCCCCACGGAGTGCGTCATTAGTTTTGCCCACAGTGCGCCACTAGAGTCTGCTATACTAATGGCGCACCACATGGTAGTGCGCCATTAGTAACAATTTTTTTAAAAAAAATTCTTATTCTCAGGTCACTATTTCACATATGAGATATCCAACACATATATATACAACAAGCATCCATATAACAATCATAACCAACACACAAGTTCCATCATATATACATACATAGCCAACACATAGTTCCATCGTTACATATTACAAAAGTTTCACATTGTTCATCCAACACCGTTATCCATCAATTCACAAAAGTTTCACATTGATACAAAATAAAAACACAAATGGAAAAAAAACACTCCATCGATCCATGCAAGCTTCCGTGAATTAAATCAAATCTGCAAAATGATAAACAAGAAGTTAGAAGAAGAAGAAGAAGAAGAAGAAGAAGAAGACTAGAAGAAGAAGAACACTAGAAGAAGAATAAGAAGAATTTTCGAAAAGAAGAAGACTATAAGCTTATTATGTAAACTTGATCATTTTGTGCTAACATAAGTTATTTTGGAGCTAACCTATAGGAAACTAAGCATATAAGCTCTAAGTTAGCATATTAGAGCCAACTTAGGTAAAATGAAGCTAACCTATAGGAAATTAAGCATATTAGAGATAACATAGGTAACTAAGTATATATATCATTTTGGAGATCTGACTTACCTGATAAAATTCAGTTCTCATGCATTGTTCTTCTCCTTCTCCTTCCTCAGCCTGATGCGTCAAGAGCGGCGAGGCGGTGGAGGCAATGGAGGCAGTGGGATATAGTCTTCTACCACAATTGGCGTGGTCATGTCGCACAGCTGTGGGATCGCCGGCGCCACCACCGGTGTGTGGTCATTGTCAGGCACCACCACCATCGCGAGGCCACCTTCAGGCACGACCATTGCTAGGTCATCCTCAGCCACCTCCATCTCTTGCCCATGGTCAGCCACCACCATCTCTTGCCCATGGTCAGCCACCACCATCTCTTGCCCTTGGTCAGCCACCACCAGCGCTAGGTCATCCTCAGCCTGATGCCCATCGTCATCCTGCAGCTCCTCATCCCCACTCAGCTCCTCTTCTCCCGCACTCCAGTCCGGATCATCCTTCTTGTTGTCTATGCTGCTGCCAGAATCGTTGCTTCTTTCGCTATAGCCAGAATCGTTGCTGCTTTCGCTACAGCCATAGTCGCTGCTGCTTTGGCTGTAGCCAGTGTCGCTGCTGCTGCTCCCATTACCTGTCCAAATGCAACAATGACCGTTAACAATCGATGTGAGACAAAGCCAAATGTAGAGGAATAAGAAGAGGCAGAACGCACCGGCATCATCATCGTCAGCGTAGCGCATGCGACACATAGTCACGTTGAACACCTTCACGATGAGCATGGTGGCATCGTTGTCATACCTGAAGAGAAGGAAGTACCCCAGCCGCAGGTCATAGGCACGGTAGAACTTCTCCCACCCACGAGACAAGTACATGTGGCCCTCCTTGATCACCAACTCCACATCCCACTGCCTGCGAAACCCGCTGCCGGCCTGTCGCAGCTTCACATTATTTGGCGGATCTTCACCCATCAGCATGTTCATAAAACTGTCAGGCAGCCTCTGCAGTTTGGGACAATGAGTGATGTAGCAAACAACAAATATCATAATAAGATGGGTGAAGGGGAGATCTCTCGGTTTATATACCTGCGTCATGGATGATACTGAAGTCTCAAGTATGATAGTGAAGAACTCGGAAGCATCCAACTCGTACTGCGGTGTCGCAGAGCGGCGGTGGCTGCTTCCCGCCATCTCTGATAAGCAGCAGAAGAGACCAATTAGTACCCTTACAACAGATCATAAAACATGCATTAGTCGCAAGTACTCCATATGTCCTATTTTTAGCAAAGTCATGCTAAAATTCACGGAAAATTTCAGCATGACTTTTTGCTGAAAATAGGACATATGGAGTGCCCGAATTTGCCGGAACGGAAGTTAATCGACATTCCGGCAAACTCAAGGGCCTCTCGGCAAACTCAAGTTAATCGACATCACAATAAAGCAACACCCTGCACTGGCCTAAAAACAAGTGAAGTTTCTGTTGGGGAACGTAGTAATTTCAAAAAAATTCCTACGTACACGCAAGATCATGGTGATGGCATAGCAACGAGAGGGGAGAGTGTCCGTCCACGTACCCTCGTAGACCGTAAGCAGAAGCGTTATGACAACGCGGTTGATGCAGTCGTACGTCTTCACGATCCGACCGATCCAAGCACCGAACGTACGGCACCTCCGAGTTCAGCACACGTTCAGCTCGATGACGATCCCCGGGCTCCGATCCAGCAAAGCTTCGGGGATGAGTTCCGTCAGCACGACGGCGTGGTGACGATGATGATGCTCTACCGGCGCAGGGCTTCGCCTAAACTCCGCGACGATATGACCGAGGTGGAATATGGTGGAGGGGGGCACCACACACGGCTAAGGAACGATCTGTAGGTCAACTTGTGTGTTCTGGGGTGCCCCCTGCCCCCGTATATAAAGGAGGGAGGGGAAGGTGCGGCCGGCCCCCTTGGGGTGCGCCTGGAGGAGTCCTACTCCCACCGGGAGTATGACTCCCCCCTCTTGCCTTGGTGGAGAAGGAAAGGGGGGAGGGGAAAGAGGAAAGGGGGGCGCCGCCCCCCCCCTCCTTCCTTGTCCTATTCGGACTAGGGGGGAGGGGGCGCGCGGCCTGCCCTGGCCGGCCCTCCTCTTCTCCCTCATGGCCCACTACGGCCCATTAATCCCTGGGAGGGTTCCGGTAACCCCCCGGTGTTCCGGTAAAATCCCGATTTCACCCGGAACCTTTCCGATGTCCAAACATAGGCTTCCAATATATCAATCTTTATGTCTCGACCATTTCGAGACTCCTCGTCATGTCCGTGATCACATCCGGGACTCCGAACAAACTTCGGTACATCAAAACTTATAAACTCATAATAAAACTGTCATCGTAACGTTAAGCGTGCGGACCCTACGGGTTCGAGAACTATGTAGACATGACCTAGAACCATTCTCGGTCAATAACCAATAGCGGGACCTGGATGCCCATATTGATTCCTACATATTCTACGAAGATCTTTATCGGTCAAACCGCATAACAACATACGTTGTTCCCTTTGTCATCGGTATGTTACTTGCCCGAGATTTGATCGTCGGTATCCAATACCTAGTTCAATCTCGTTACCGGCAAGTCTCTTTACTCGTTCCGTAATGCATCATCCCGTAACCAACTCATTTGGTCACATTGCTTGCAAGGCTTATAATGATGTGCATTACCGAGAGGGCCCAGAGATACCTCTCCGACAATCGGAGTGACAAAACCTAATCTCGAAATACGCCAACTCAACATGTACCTTCGGAGACACCTGTAGTACTCCTTTATAATCACCCAGTTACGTTGTGACGTTTGGTAGTACCCAAAGTGTTCCTCCGGTAAACGGGAGTTGCATATTTCTCATAGTTACAGGAACATGTATAAGTCATGAAGAAAGCAATAGCAGTATACTAAACGATCAAGTGCTAGGCTAACGGAATGGGTCATGTCAATCACATCATTCTCCTAATGATGTGATCCCATTAATCAAATGACAACTCTTTTGTCCATGGCTAGGAAACATAACCATCTTTGATAAACGAGCTAGTCAAGTAGAGACATACTAGTGACACTATGTTTGTCTATGTATTCACACATGTATTATGTTTCCGGTTAACACAATTCTAGCATGAATAATAAACATTTATCATGAAATAAGGAAATAAATAATAACTTTATTATTGCCTCTAGGGCATATTTCCTTCAGTCTCCCACTTGCACTAGAGTCAATAATCTAGTTCACATCGCTATGTGATTTAACACCAATATTCACATCTGCATGTGATTAATACCCATAGTTCACATCATCATGTGATCAACACCCAAAGGGTTTACTAGAGTCAATAATCTAGTTCACATCGCTATGTGATTAACACCCAAAAGAGTACTAAGGTATGATCATGTTTTGCTCGTGAGAGAAGTTTAGTCAACGGGTCTGTCATATTCAGATCCGTATGTATTTTGCAAATCTCTATGTCTCCCACTTGGACTTGGTCCCGAATGGAATTGAAGCGTCTCTTGATGTGCTTGGTCCTCTTGTGAAATCTGGATTCCTTTGCCAAAGCAATTGCACCAGTATTGTCACAGAAGATCTTCATTGGTCCCGATGCACTAGGTATGACACCTAGATCGGTAATGAACTCCTTCATCCAGACTCCTTCATTTGCTGCTTCAGAAGCAGCTATGTACTCCGCTTCACATGTAGATCCCGCCACGACGCTTTGTTTAGAACTGCACCAACTTACAGCTCCACCGTTTAATAAAAACACATATCCGGTTTGCGATTTAGAATCGTCCGGATCAGTGTCAAAGCTTGCATCAATGTAACCATTTACGACTAGCTCTTTGTCACCTCCATATACGAGAAACATATCCTTAGTCCTTTTCAGGTATTTCAGGATGTTCTTGACCGCTGTCCAGTGATCCACTCCTGGATTACTTTGGTACCTTCCTGCCAAGCTTATTTCTAAGCATACGTCAGGTCTAGTACACAGCATTGCATACATGATAGAGCCTATGGCTGAAGCATAGGGAACATCTTTCATTTTCTCTCTATCTTCTGTTGTGGTTGGGCATTGAGTTTGACTCAACTTCACACCTTGTAGCACAGGCAAGAAACCTTTCTTTGCCTGATCCATTTTGAACTTTTTCAAAATTTTGTCAAGGTATGTGCTTTGTGAAAGTCCTATTAAGCGTCTTGATCTATCTCTATAGATCTTGATGCCCAATATGTAAGCAGCTTCACCGAGGTCTTTCATTGAAAAACTTTTATTCAAGTATCCCTTTATGCTATCCAGAAATTCTATATCATTTCCAATTAATAATATGTCATCTACATATAAAATCAGAAATGCTACAGAGCTCCCACTCACTTTCTTGTAAATACAGGCTTCTCCAAAAGTCTGTATAAAACCATATGCTTTGATCACACTATCAAAACGTTTATTCCAACTCCGAGATGCTTGCACCAGTCCATAAATGGATCGCTGGAGCTTGCACACTTTGTTAGCACCTTTTGGATCAACAAAACCTTCTGGTTGCATCATATACAACTCTTCTTCCAGAAATCCATTCAAGAATGCAGTTTTGACATCCATTTGCCAAATTTCATAATCATGAAATGCAGCAATAGCTAACATGATTCGGACAGACTTAAGCATCGCTACGGGTGAGAAAGTCTCATCGTAGTCAACCCCTTGAACTTGTCGAAAACCTTTCGCAACAAGTCGAGCTTTATAGACAGTTATATTACCATCAGCGTCAGTCTTCTTCTTAAAGATCCATTTATTCTCAATGGCTTGCCGATCATCGGGCAAGTCAACCAAAGTCCATACTTTGTTTTCGTACATGGATCCCATCTCAGATTTCATGGCCTCTAGCCATTTTGCGGAATTTGGGCTCATCATCGCTTCCTCATAGTTCGTAGGTTCATCATGGTCGAGTAACATGACTTCCAGAATAGGATTACCGTACCACTCTGGTGCGGATCTTACTCTGGTAGACCTACGAGGTTCAGTAGAAACTTGATCTGAAGTTTCATGATCAATATCATCAGCTTCCTCACTAGTTGGTGTAGTTGTCACAGGAACCGGTTCTTGTGATGAACTACTTTCCAACAAGGGAGTAGATACAGTTATCTCATCAAGTTCTACTTTCCTCCCATTCACTTCTTTCGAGAGAAACTCCTTCTCTATAAAGGATCCATTCTTAGCAACGAATGTTTTGCCTTTGGATTTGTGATAGAAGGAGTACCCAACAGTTTCCTTTGGGTATTCTATGAAGACGCACTTCTCCAATTTGGGTTCGAGCTTATCAGGTTGAAAACCTTTTTCATATAAGCATCGCAACTCCAAACTTTAAGAAACGACAGCTTAGGTTTACTTCTAAACCATAGTTCATACGATGTCGTCTCAACGGATTTAGATGGTGCCCTTTTAACGTGAATGCAGCTGTCTCTAATGCATAACCCCAAAACGATAATGGTAAATCAGTAAGAGACATCATAGATCGCACCATACCCAATAAAGTGCAGTTACGACGTTCGGACACACCATAACATTGTGGTGTTCCAGGTGGCGTGAGCTGTGAAACTATTCCACATTGTTTTAATTAAAGACCAAACTCGTAACTCAAATATTCGTCTCCGTGATTAGATCGCAGAAACTTTATTTTCTTGTTACGATGATTTTTCCACTTCACTCTGAAATTCTTTGAACCTTTCAACTATTTCAGACTTATGTTTCATCAAGTAGATATACCCATATCTGCTCAAATCATCTTGTGAAGGTCAGAAAATAACGATACTTGCCACGAGCATCAACACTCATTGGATCGCATACATCGGTATGTATTATTTCCAATAAGTCAGTAGCTTGTTCCATTGTTCCGGAGAATGGAGTTTTAGTCATCTTGCCCAAAAGGCACGGTTCGCAAGCATCAAATGATTCATAACCAAGTGATTCCGAAAATCCATCTTTATGGAGTTTCTTCATGCGCTTTACACTGATATGACCCAAACGGCAGTGCCACAAATAAGTTGCACTATCATTATTAACTTTGCATCTTTTGGCATCAATATTATGAATATGTGTATCACTATGATCGAGATCCAACAAACTATTTTCATTGGGTGTATAACCATCGAAGGTCTTATTCATGTAAATAGAATAACAATTATTCTCTAACTTTGAATGAATAACCGTATCGCAATAAACATGATCAAATCATGTTCATGCTCAACGCAAATGCTAAATAACATTTATTTAGGTTTAACACTAATCCCGAAAGTATAGGGAGTGTGCGATGATGATCATATCAATCTTGGAACTACTTCCAACACTCATCGTCACTTCCCCTTCAACTAGTCTCTGTTTATTCTGTAACTCCTGTTTCGAGTTACTAATCTTAGCAACCGAACAAGTATCAAATACTCAGGAGCTACTATAAAAACTAGTAAGGCACACATCAATAACCTGTATATCAAATATACCCTTGTTCACTTTGCTATCCTTCTTATCCACCAAATATTCAGGGCATTTCCGCTTCTAGTGACCATTTCCTTTGCAATGTAAGCACTCAATTTTAGGCTTTGGTTCAGCTTTGGGCTTCTTCGTGGGAGTGACAACTTGCTTGTCATTCTACTTGAAGTTCCCTTTCTATCCCTTTGCCCTTTTCTTGAAACTAGTGGTCTTGTCAATCATCAACACTTGATGCTCTTTCTTGATTTCTACCTTCGTCGATTTCAACATCATGAAGAGCTCGGGAATCGTTTTCGTCATCCCTTGCATACTATAGTTCATCACAAAGTTCTACTAACTTGGTGATGGTGACTAGAGAATTCTGTCAATCACTATCTTATCTGGAAGATTAACTCCCACTTGATTCAAGCGATTGTAGTACCCAGACAATCTGAGCACATGCTCACTAGTTGAGCGATTCTCCTCCATCTTTTAGCCATAGAACTTGTTGGAGACTTCATATCTCTCAACTCGGGTATTTGCTTGAAATATTAACTTCAACTCCTAGAACATCTCATATGGTCCATGACGTTCAAAACGTCTTTGAAGTCCCGATTCTAAGCCGTTAAGCATGGTGCACAAAACTATCAAGTAGTCATCATATTGAGCTAGCCAAACATTCATAACGTCTGCATCTGCTCCTGCAATAGGTCTGTCACCTAGCGGTGCATCAAGGACATAATTCTTCTGTGCAGCAATGAGGATAAACCTCAGATCACGGATCCAATCCGCATCATTGCTACTAACATCTTTCAACACAATTTTCTCTAGGAACATATCAAAATAAACATATGAAAGCAACAACGCAAGCTATTGATCTACAACATAATTTGCAAAATACTACCAGGACTAAGTTCATGATAAATTAAGTTCAATTAATCATATTACTTAAGAACTCCCACTTAGACAGACATCTCTCTAGTCATCTAAGTGATCACGTGATCCAAATCAACTAAACCATGTCCGATCATCACGTGAGATGGAGTAGTTTCAATGGTGAACATCACTATGTTGATCATATCTACTATATGATTCACGCTCGACCTTTCGGTCTCCGTGTTCCGAGGCCATATCTGTATATGCTAGGCTCGTCAAGTTTAACCTGAGTATTCCGCGTGTGCAACTGTTTTGCACCCGTTGTATTTGAACGTAGAGCCTATCACACCCGATCATCACGTGGTGTCTCAGCATGAAGAACTTTCGCAACGGTGCATACTCAGGGAGAACACTTCTTGATAATTAGTGAGAGATCATCTTAAAATGCTACCGTCAATCAAAGCAAGATAAGATGCATAAAGGATAAACATCACATGCAATCAATATAAGTGATATGATATGGCCATCATCATCTTGTGCTTGTGATCTCCATCTTCGAAGCACCGTCGTGATCACCATCGTCACCGGCGCGACACCTTGATCTCCATCGTAGCATCGTTGTCGTTACGCCATCTATTGCTTCTACGACTATCGCTACCGCTTAGTGATAAAGTAAAGCAATTACAGGGCGTTTGCATTTCATACAATAAAGCGACAACCATATGGCTCCTGCCAGTTGCCGATAACTTCGGTTACAAAACATGATCATCTCATACAATAAAATATAGCATCACGTCTTGACCATATCACATCACAACATGCCCTGCAAAAACAAGTTAGACGTCCTCTACTTTGTTGTTGCAATTTTTACGTGGCTGCTACGGGCTTAGCAAGAACCGTTCTTACCTACGCATCAAAACCACAACGATAGTTTGTCAAGTTGGTGCTGTTTTAACCTTCGCAAGGACCGGGCGTAGCCACACTCGGTTCAACTAAAGTGAGAGAGACAGACACCCGCCGGTCACCTTTAAGCAACGAGTGCTCGTAGCGGTGAAACCAGTCTCGCGTAAGCGTACGCGTAATGTCGGTCCGGGCCGCTTCATCTCACAATGCCGCTGAACCAAAGTATGACATGCTGGTAAGCAGTATGACTTATATCACCCACAACTCACTTGTGTTCTACTCGTGCATATAACATCAACGCATAAAACCTAGGCTCGGATGCCACTGTTGGGGAACGTAGTAATTTCAAAAAAATTCCTACGTACACGCAAGATCATGGTGATGGCATAGCAACGAGAGGGGAGAGTGTCCGTCCACGTACCCTCGTAGACCGTAAGCGGAAGCGTTATGACAACGCGGTTGATGTAGTCGTACGTCTTCACGATCCGACCGATCCAAGCACCGAACGTACGGCACCTCCGAGTTCAGCACACGTTCAGCTCGATGACGATCCCCGGGCTCCGATCCAGCAAAGCTTCGGGGATGAGTTCCGTCAGCACGACGGCGTGGTGACGATGATGATGCTCTACCGGCGCAGGGCTTCGCCTAAACTCCGCGACGATATGACCGAGGTGGAATATGGTGGAGGGGGGCACCGCACACGGCTAAGGAACGATCCGTAGATCAACTTGTGTGTTCTGGGGTGCCCCCCTGCCCTCGTATATAAAGGAGGGAGGGGAAGGTGCGGCCGGCCCCCTTGGGGTGCGCCTGGGAGTAGGACTCTCCCCTCTTGCCTTGGTGGAGAAGGAAAGGGGGGAGGGGAAAGAGGAAAGGGGGGCGCCGCCCCCCCCCCCTTCCTTGTCCTATTCGAACTAGGGGGGGAGGGGGCACGCGGCCTGCCCTTGCCGGCCCTCCTCTTCTCCCTCATGGCCCACTAAGGCCCATTAATCCCCGGGAGGGTTCCGATAACCCCCCGGTGTTCCGATAAAATCCCGATTTCACCCGGAACCTTTCCGATGTCCAAACATAGGCTTTCAATATATCAATCTTTATGTCTCGACCATTTCGAGACTCCTTGTCATGTCCGTGATCACATCCGGGACTTCGAACAAACTTCGGTACATCAAAACTTATAAACTCATAATAAAACCGTCATCGTAACGTTAAGCGTGCGGACCCTACGGGTTCGAGAACTATGTAGACATGACCTAGAACCATTCTCGGTCAATAACCAATAGCGGGACCTGGATGCCCATATTGGTTCCTACATATTCTACGAAGATCTTTATCGGTCAAATCGCATAACAACATACGTTGTTCCCTTTGTCATCGGTATGTTACTTGCCCGAGATTTGATCATCGGTATCCAATACCTAGTTCAATCTCGTTACCGGCAAGTCTCTTTACTCGTTCCGTAATGCATCATCCCGTAACCAACTCATTTGGTCACATTGCTTGCAAGGCTTATAATGATGTGCATTACCGAGAGGGCCCAGAGATACCTCTCCGACAATCGGAGTGACAAAACCTAATCTCGAAATACGCCAACTCAACATGTACCTTCGGAGACACCTGTAGTACTCCTTTATAATCACCCAGTTACGTTGTGACGTTTGGTAGTACCCAAAGTGTTCCTCCGGTAAACGGGAGTTGCATATTTCTCATAGTTACAGGAACATGTATAAGTCATGAAGAAAGCAATAGCAGTATACTAAACGATCAAGTGCTAGGCTAACGGAATGGGTCATGTCAATCACATCATTCTCCTAATGATGTGATCCCATTAATCAAATGACAACTCTTTGTCCATGGCTAGGAAACATAACCATCTTTGATAAACGAGCTAGTCAAGTAGAGACATACTAGTGACACTATGTTTGTCTATGTATTCACACATGTATTATGTTTCCGGTTAACACAATTCTAGCATGAATAATAAACATTTATCATGAAATAAGGAAATAAATAATAACTTTATTATTGCCTCTAGGGCATATTTCCTTTAGTTTCACCCATATAAGAACAACTTTATAAAATCAGAGAAGTTGCTAAATTTTTTGTATCCTTCATACACACTGGAGTACAATGCTTTATAATGTTCCATCATCATTACAGAAATCCAAGACCATGTGTTCCATCATCATCATCATTACAGAAATCCAAGAAACATCATGCTTTTTAACAGTTTTCAGTTTGGACAGAATACTAAAAACTACAGTTTGGACAGAATTCCTAACACTTGAGTCTTCTAGTTACAAAACAAAACTGACATAATTACATAAAAAGTATCCCAGGTCTCCATCTTAATATAACAATATAACACCATCTTAATATATGAACCCAGCTGATTTCTCTGAATTTACGACAGCAACCACCAACGGACAGAAAACAGTAATATGATCTACATCATCTAGATGATGAACCAAATCATAGCTCCTGACTAAACTTAAAATCAACATCTTTACTAACAGTAAATTGGCAGTACTCATCTTCAGCAACAACAACTACTACAAACAACAACATAAAACTACTACAACAACAACTTCAACTACAATAACATCCTACAACTACTACAACAACATAAAACTACTATGCATCATCTTCCTACAACTACTCATCTTCAGCAGCAACAACATAAAATTCATGTTTAGTTAAATTCATGTTAATAGCCCGATCTAACCACTCAAACAGAACAAGAGCAAGAAACCCAGAAATGAATCATGAATTGTTATTCATAGCTGAGGCAAATGAGGGCCCCGTCTGTACAACAATCTTTTACAATTTGCATTTATTTACAAATAAAATGAAATGAACTGTCTTTTTACAACATGATGATGATGGTTACACTAAACATTGCTGTCAAACTAAACCTGAGTCGAGGTTAACTATGATGTACAATTTACAAATGAATGAAGGAATGCAAATATGAATGAATTGGGTGGATTAACGGATCAGAACTACAATTAAGCTGTGCAACAATCAGTGGTGAGATGAGATGATTGATTGTATCATCATCACCATCTCATCTGATGACGGCCCTCAAGTGCCTCAGGATCATGCTGAACGGCGGCGCGGGCGGCCGCACCCGGAGCGGACGGCTGCAGGCCAGGGCGTGGCCCCTGACCAGGGAATGGACAGGGGCGGGGTGAGCGCGGTCTGGTGCGGCCGGGTGACAGCCGGAGGCGAGGTCAGGCAGTGGACAGCACGGTGCAGCCGCGCGCGGAGCATGGCCCGACCATGGCGGATAGTGGTGCGGCAAAATCACAGGGGCGGCGCTAGGGTTTGCAGGGGAGGGGTGGAGGAGAAGGGAGGAATCACCTGGGGAGGGGATGGAGGAATGGAGGAAGACGCCGGCGTTGAAGCTCCGGCAGCGGCTGGGCGTTGAAGCTCCGGTGACACGCGGCGGGCTCCTCCACTCACCTGTCTCTGTGTCTCGCCCGTTCCGTTCCACGCGGGTGCCCTCGAGGCTTGGGCGGGAGGACGTCGAGGGCGTGGGCGCGGGCGGAGGGGGGGCGGCGAGGGAGGCGGCGCTCGGCTCGGCTAGGGGTTGGGGGCAGTGGTGGTCGGGTGCAAGCGCGGCAGCGGCGTACGGTTGGGGATCTAGCGAGGGAGGGGAATAGGTGGACTGGGGGAAGCTTACTAATGGCGCACCACGCAGAGGTGCGCCATTAGAATGTTTTTTTATTACAGTTCGAGCACTCAGGTTATATTCCACCTAACCCAATCCACATCAGAACCCGCCCACTAGCCTGACTGGTCAGCATACAACACACACTAGGAGGTCCTGGGTTTGATTCCCAAGCTCCCCAATATTTTTTTATGCATTTTAAATGTTGTTTGATATTTATTTGTGTTTAAATATGTTCAAATTTGTTTAAATCATAACAGTAATATTTTTTATAAAAACAGTAATAATTTTTTAAAAAATATGTTCAAATTTGTTACTTGAAAATATCATCGGCGGCGGCGGTGGAGCGGGGGAGGGTGCCCGTTGGCGGCGATGGAGCGGGGGAGGGTGCGGGGGGCCGGGTGCTCGTTGGTGGCGGTGGAGCGGGGGAGGGTGCGGGGGGCCAGGTGCTCGTCGGCGGCGGTGGAGCGGGGGAGGGTTGCGGTGGGTCGGCGGCGGCGGTGGAGCGGGGGAGGGTTGCGGTGGGTCGGCGGCGGCGGTGGAGCTAGCGGGGGAGGGTGCGGGTGGACAATTCTGTGAAGTACAAACATTCAGATTTATATGTTGCCACTATCTGAAGCCAGCACAAAGGAGCCAACGGATCCTATGCTTCAGATGATAGATACTGCAGCGCAGAGCCAAAATCCTCTTCGGTTTTAGTGTGGCATCTATGGCCTGAGGAAGCCGTGGTTGATGAATTCTTGCAACGACAACCGGAGGGGAGGGAGGAGAGGGAATGGGGAAGGGTGGAGAGGGAGGAAGGAGGAAGGAGGAAGGAGGAGAGGTACCATTAGAATGTTTTTTTATTACTCAGGTTATATTCCACCTGGGTTCAATTCCCAGGCTCCCCAGTATTTTTTTATGCATTTTAAATGTTGTTTGATATTTATTTGTGTTTAAATATGTTCAAACTTCTTTAAATCATAACAGTAATATTTTTTTATAAAAACAGTAATATTTTTTAAAAAAAATATGTTCAAATTTGTTATTTGAAAATATTTATGAATATGAAAAAGGTGGAGTGGAGGGTGCGGTGGGTCATCGACGACGGTGGAGTGGGGGAGGGTGCGGGCCGGGGGTCGGCGGCGGCGGCCGGTGGAGCGGGGGAGGGTGCGGTTGATCATCGGCGGCGGTGGAGCGGGGGGGGGGGTGTGGTTGATCGTCGACGGCGAGGGGGACGGCGATGTCCCATGAACACGGTTTTCGAAGACCCGGGATCTCTATCTAGCTGGCGATATGTTGTATCATCCATGCACCTTACGCATCCAGAAAATCCGTGGACTACATGCCCCGCGAGATATCCGTAACCGAGATAGTCGTGTAGTACTGCAATATATATATATATATATATATATATATATATATATATATATATATATATATATATATATATATATGTATACTAATGGCGCACCGCGTAGTAGTGCGCCATTACTAGTTTAAACTAGTAATGGCGCACTGTGACACGATGCGCCATTAGTAGTTTTACAAAAAGAAAATTAAAAAATACAGTACTGGCGCACTCCTTGTCTGGTGCGCCATTACTAGTTAGAACTAGTAATGGCGCACTTCGGTCGGATGCGCCATTAGTATGTATGTAAAAATAAAAAAAATTATCACTAGTGGCGCACCTTTTGTCTGGTGCGCCATTAGTGTCTTCCACACTAATGGCGCATCACCAACTAGTGCGCCATTAGTATATAGTAGTGGCGCACTACATCCCCGATGCGCCATTAGTGTCAATCCTATCTATAGCCCTTTTCCTAGTAGCGACACCTCCTTCTCCTCCTCCTCTTCCTCCTCTATGGCTGCCTAAATGCCACCACCAGCACGGCCGACCACCAACACTACAACGCGTTACATCGGCTTGCCGACCCGTGCCATCATGACCCAAGTGTCACTGACTCGCGGGCCATAGACTACTTCTAATAGAAAATAAAAAGAAGGGAAGATGTTTACGAAGACTAAAAAGGTAGTTGTGAGACAACTTTCCCTAAATTTTACTGTCATCCAAATTTTACTGTCATCCTATAAAACAACTTTTACGAAAAATATCTATTGGAATTGCTCTTAGGCCACCTTCACGGTATAGAAGAATAACAATAGAATTTGAGAAACATTCATGAGCGCCTGACTGATCGTTGCATCCGGTCAGATGCTTTCCCACTTGCGTCATGTGCCTGATCTGGTCCAACCGCCACGGCCGTCTTGCTCGAGGAAGTGTCTCACTAAAATGGAGACAAACCAGAATCACGTCTGATCTTCTTATATTTCGTCTTTATCTACATGACATTCATCCAAGCTCCCAGCCACACATCCAAGGTTGTGGCTGGGAGCCTTGGATGTGTGGCTGGAAGCCTTTACTGAACCCATACAATCAAATAGACATTGAAATAAAATTGAATCTTACATGAGGCTCCCACGCTCATTCTATCCTGACCCGCTCCCTCTCTCCCTTTGATGGTGGCGACTACGTTGTCGTCCACCTCCACTGCCGAAAAGCCGATGCCTCGCCTCACTAGTCGCCCCCTCGTCCCCCATCATCATCTGTCCCTACTGTCGTTGCACGTCTCTCCTCATCCTCTTCCTAGCTGATACCGATGCACCACCTCCCCAACATGCTGAGAGTTCAACTTGCCAGTCCTTCATTGCATCTAATGGATTGTACAACAGTCGTTGGTCACCCTAAGCTTCCATTTTGTGCGGTGGTAGCGGCAGTCCTTCAACTAAGCTCCCGAAAGGCAGTTTTCTGGTGTTTTTGCACTTCTCAGGAAAATCAATTTTTTGAAGACAAAAAATACGCCGCGAATTTTATGGAAGGACGAAGCCATAAGCACTTTAGCGTTGCGCCCACATGTCCTGCTGGCGCCGCCCAGGTGGGTCGTATGGTGGGGCTGCGAGACCTCCATGCGTCACCTTTCCACCACCTCTTGGTGCCACATGCCTTTATATTTGCCCGAAAACCCTCCCAGACTTTCCAAGGAATTTTTTGCCACCGCCACATTTCTGTTCCATCACGATCCAATCGGAAGGACTATTTCGGTACTCTATCAAAGGACTCTATCACTGGAGCTATCTTCAACAACCTAGTTGCCACCATGATAATGTGTGAGTAGTCCTCCTTGGACCATGGGTCCATAACAATAGTTAGATGGCATTTGCCTTCCCTTGTGCTTCAATAAAAGATCTCACGAGCTGCCCTACATGATTATGGTCAATCTGATGTATTTTTGGATGCGTTTTTTAACACAGAACATACGTAAGCGCTCATATATACGCGCATACTCACCTCTATAAAAGCACACACGCACACCCTACCCCTATGAGCACCTCCGAGAGACTGAGCCGACATATCATCTTGAGATTTTACAAAGTCACTGTAGGTGCCTCGTAGTCGACGGGAATGTCTCCTCCCACTAAACGTGCCTCACCGAAAATCCTAAATAAATCCAGGATAAATGCGAGCACCAGGACTTGAATCCTGATGGATTGGAATTCACGGATGTGTTTGTTGCGATGTTCATATTAAGGGCCCCTAAGTTTTACTAGCGCCCTGGACCCTCGAGATCTCAAGGCTGCCCTGGTGATGACAACCATAATGGAGTTGGCAATGACAAACGTCGGCGTAATGGCCGTGGATATGGTGTTTGCAGCATCGGCCTTAGGGCGGCCACGATGAAGGTGATGGAGCCCTCCACTTCATCTTTGCATCCTCCCTCGTAGATGGCTTCTTGGAGGCCTGGAGGACGGTCTTGGGGTTGGAATTCGTCTCCACCGGAGGGGAATGGGGTTGGATGCATGGGCAATGACTAGGGTTGGGAATGATTTGATTAAGGGCCCCTAATGTGGATCAGATGACCTTCCAACATTTCTTTCCTCCGATGTCATAAAAGGAAAGAAGTGGCACCCGAAATGAAGATCGGGTGGGAAAGATTGGGTTGGACGACACGTGTCACTGCCTGTTTGAGTTGAAGAAGGGGCCAAAACTATAGTTTATGTGTAATTATGTTTTATTATGCACCATGTTGTTGATGTTTACGTATTTTGAGTACTATGTTGATGATTTTGGAGTTTATATGATGTTTATGTAAGTATGTTTAATTAAGTTTAAGTATGTTGGTATAGAGATTCTACGCCGGAGCTTCATCGACTACGTCCATATGGATTAACTGACGGATAGCCCGAAAGACAAACACAAAGAAGAAGCGTCGCCATCCATCCGAGTGCTGCACTTGTGAGGATTAAAAAGACCTAAACTAAACTACTAGTCGAAGCGAAGACACCAGAATTCCCCTCCCTGCCACTGGCCGCCGTGGCGGCAGGCAGAGAGGAGGGGAATCCACATGCTCACCGATGAATTCTGGAGGGGAGCGTTTGCCCTAGCCGCCGAGGCCTAGATTCCCGTCGTCTCATTGGAACGGCAAGGTTAGGGTTCCTTGTCATGCGCGCGACACCAAGATTCAGTGTTAGTTGCTTCAGATATATTCAAGGGTTCAACAACGACGGCCGCAAATCCAGGGCACATGCTCGAAGAGTTCCCGGCTGCCATCGACAAGCTCGAGTCAGCTTCGGTAGGGGAGCGACGACAGCAACACGTTGGCGGCTCGTTCTGACAACAGTAGTGGTCGCTCGGTGGTCTAGAGTCTAGAGACTTGATATAACTTTTTTTATGTTTAACGTGTTTGGTACTTCTGATGAACTTTTATTTATATTAGGTCTGAATCCTTTTCGAAAACACTTCTGATAAATTTTTAGATTACATCTGAATCCTTTTTGAAAAAAGGTTGGTATGGAGATTTAGTTGCAGATGAAGGGGCAGAGACAGAGATGTTCTTACCTCGCGAGATCCACCAGCAGCGCACACTCGCATCGCAGTCGCAGGCTGGCAGCCAGCTTTCATGTCGCGATGGCGTCGCGGCCGCCCGTCGCTGCTCCTGCTCCGTCGAGCCTTCCTCCTCGCAGCCGTCTCCGCCGCCGCCCTCTTCCTTCTCCTCAGCCACCAGGGCCCTGACCCCCGCATACCATCCTCTTCGTCTCCGGACTTGGCCTTCTCGGAAGAGCTCTCCGTTGACCCGCCTCCCCACTTCGTCTTCTCGGAAGAGCTCTCCGTGGACCCGCCTCCCGCCTCGGCCTCGCCGGAAGAGATCTCCGTTGGGCCGCTTCCCGCCTCGGCCTCGTCGGACGAGCTCCATGTCGTGCCGCCTCACGTGGCGGCTGGTTCGGAGGGAGGGGCCGGCGGGTCAACGTGCGCGACGGTGGAGGAAATGGGGGAGGAGGCCGTCGGCGCGGGGTCGACGGAGGCGGCCAGCCTCCGCGTCCGCGAGCTGATTCGGCGCCACTTCCTGCTCCACGGTGCGTAATACTCACATTTGATTCCACGCTTCATCCTCTTAGTACTGAATGTGATCTGCAATCCCCTCTCTCATGGAGCTGGGCTGAATCTCACTGACGAAAACTGAGCATTACCTGCGCCTTTACCTGAATGTAGCTCTCATTTCGTTTGTCGAAGTAAACCTACTCTGAAATGTACCTGTCGCTGCGCTGTTTTCCATTCATCTGCATCAACAATCAGAGTATACCTCTGTAGCCTGGCTAGTTTTGAATAGGAAGACTTGCAGTTCCTAGGTTGGTTCAACACCCCCGATGCTTACTTCTCCGGTTAACTTGTCAGGCGCTGCGAGAGTTAGGTCGCTGCCTGCAGCTGAGTTCTGCAAACAAGGCTTTGTGTTGGGGAAAGCATCTGAAGCTGGGTTTGGCAATGAGATGTACAAGATATTAACGGCAGTAGCTCTGAGTGTTATGTTAAACCGCTCCCTGATCATCGGCCAAACCAGGCATATGCATTCACACTCAGTTACTTTTGTTATTTATCTATGATGGGTTTCCTACTTGTATCTTTAGACAAGCAAAACATAATTTAGCAATTGGTTCATCTTTAGACATGCAAAACATAATTATTGTTAATCCGTGTGGCAATGTGATGCAAATGATTCCAATGTAGCACAGAAATGGTGGTGATTGTCCTCTTACCCTTTGTCTTTTGTTTGCAGGGGATTATATCCATTTGGACAGTACATTTCTTATACTGACCACTCGTTTACTACTGGAGAAATCAAGCATTTATGGAGGAAAAACCGGTGTGCCCAAACACATGGTAGAGATCTGAATGTGAGGTTAGACGATTTTGAGAATCCATCAGAGACAAATGTTCTTTGCAGTGACTGGAACAGATGGAAAGATCCAATCATCTGGTTAGCACCGCTCTTGCAACTTGGTACAATCAGTTAGACTTATTACAGCTGTTTTTTCTTCGCCTCGAGGCCTGATCAGATTTCGAGCTTTTAGTATGTTTTGCAGAGAACTTTTGATGCAATTCATTTAAAAGGGCTGTTAAGTAAAACACAAAGTTGTTAGCTAATCCCCTATTTCATGGACAAGTTTGTTCAACTATGTCGCCTTACATTGCCATGTGTGTATGCACTTGCAGTCAGAGAACTGAAAAGAAAAACTAAATTAGATGAGGTTTTATATGTTGCGAATTTTATACACATTTATGTTTACTTCTAGAGACACATAATGCCACAAGGGTTCTTTCGCAAGAATGAACTGGAGAAAACAAACGTGTAGTGGGGATACTGAGACAAGTTAACTTAGAACCCTGATACATAAGCTACTAATCATTTCATTTCCTGGTTGATAGGAAGTTCCTACAATGTTGAATTCAGAAGCAAGTTCTGTGTTGTCATTTTTTCTTTAGATCTCCTGTCTCGTATATTGGAGTGAGATACCTTTGCGGTTACTTATGGACATATGAAGTTGTTAACGT
Source organism: Triticum aestivum (assembly GCF_018294505.1). Classification (NCBI taxonomy): domain Eukaryota; kingdom Viridiplantae; phylum Streptophyta; class Magnoliopsida; order Poales; family Poaceae; genus Triticum; species Triticum aestivum. Next base: position 605,469,036 of record NC_057813.1, read on the forward strand.
TTGTGCTTTTGCTTTTGTGATTCCATTTACCGTTTTGTACATAATAGCACACTTTTACAATGTTTTGTATATAGAAATCCAGGCAATTAAGCGTGATGTTCTGTGAACTTATGACTGCTATCCCTTTCCTGATATTTTTTTTTCCATTTTGGGTACATAAAAAATCAGTACTCCCTCAGTACTACTTTGGTGATCTAAAAGGTTTTATATTAGTTTACAGAGGGTGTACTTCTCTAGCACAACAAGGATTTGAGCAGACATGAAAATATAAGCACCATGATATTACTTGCTTCTTTGCATTATCCTTTTGGAAAATATTTAGAGATTGTTAGGAATAGGATGCATGAGATGGACCAAAGGTTAATGAAATATCTAGGAGACTACTCCTTACCCATGCGACCGTTTGGTGACGTGAGTTTAAAGTTTGTTTGGTTTCCATCTGTATTAAGAGACATGATGACTGATGTCTCCCCTGTACCGACCTAGCAGTTTTATCTGGACGAAACCCAATTGGCCAGCCCTGATCTAATTACCATGTCTTGGATTGGCTATTTTTTTATACTCCCTCTGTTCACTTTTATAAGGCTTTGTAGATGTTTCAGATAGTGTACAAAACAGCACAATTTCACTTGTCTGAAACGACTTATAAAAGTGAACAGAGGGAGTACATTTCTTCCATGTTTATCCGTAAATTATTTTGCACTAGTGTCTGTTGTTTTCCTTCCTCGTTCTTAAGCATCTGCTGATCGCCGAAGTAGCTTATTTTTCAATTTGTATTTTCTTGTTATCTTTGCTTAGATGAATTTTGTTTCTGTTGATTATTAATGTTTTTGAGAAACCTAAGTGTAAGGAATAAGTGTGCTGACAGGTGTTGCTTCTTCACGACGTTAGGTTTGATGGCACAACAGATGCAGTTGGAGTCCAGTTTTTTCTGAAGAATGTCCACCCTGAAATGAAAATTGCTGCTTCAACAATTTTTGGATCCCTAGGCACGTCACATGCCAGGCCTAATACATTTGGAGAACTTATGCGAGTGATCATATCTCCCTCCCAGATAGTCCAGAAAGCAGTTCAGTGGGCATCGAACGGTTCCAGTCCAGATATTGTTCTGCACATGCGAATGATGGGCAATAGGTACGACACACTATACGGCTTATATGGAAGAAACCTGTCATAATTGTTCAACATTAATTATAGTGATATTGACATTATGTTCACATGTCAAGAAATCCGGTTCATCAGTAGCATTGGAATATGCTGCTTCTTACCTGAAAATTGTGGATCGGAACTTTAAGTCAACCCTTTTCTCTGGTTATTTCTTCCTGATGTGTAATTTAGTTTTAGTCCTCTCCAATCTGGTGACAAATGCTTCAAAGTATGCCATCTCATGCTCAGCATTTGCAACAAAGAGGATAACAAAGAGGATATAGTAAAGATTTCTGAATACCTGAGAAGCTAGACAAATTAATTCGAATGGTAATAATGGTGTTGAAAGTCTTTGCACCTCATGCAGATTATCTTTATTTGCGACTCTTTCAGCTTTAGAATATCAGCAACCTGTATCATGCAGATTATCTTTATTTGTGACTCCTTGTCATATTATTTCCGAAGCTGAAGACAACTGATTTTCTGACCAGGCCAGTACGAGCAAGAACTGCTGCAGTTAGTTGTATTCAGAGAGCTATACAGATTTCTGGTTTGAAGGGTACACCTCGGGTGGCATTGGTCTCAGACACACCATCATTTGTCAAGGAGATGAAGCAAGAGATCAGTGAGTTCGCAGAGGTTAGTTGCTTTCGGTTGAATACTGGTGAGATGGACTTCGTACTTTTCCTCGAGCATTGGTAGAATTCATGTGTTCATAGTTATTTAGCTGTAATATGTCAGAAAATGGTATGAATATTTATACGTTCTGGGCAGGTAACTTACTTTGATTACAAATCGTTTGCCAAGAGTTTTGAGCTAGAGATGAATGGAAACGACAAGGTATGTTACACTCTTACCTGAAAGGTCTTTGCTGCATTTTCTGCATCATCTAATAGGCGATTCTAGCTGAAAGCCTGAAACCTTTAGTATTTCCATGGGTATTAAGTTTATATCATGGACCGTATACTCTAGCTCAGACATATCTTTCATAGATGTACTGCGTTGATTTTTACAAAATCTCATTTCGCTCATTCTGTTGTGTATAGCCCTTGGATTTCCGTTCACGGGACTGGGGATCAGCTCCGAGGTGGGCGGCCTTCGTCGATTTCTTCCTGGCCTCAAGCGCCAGGCACGCGGTCATCACCGGAGCGCATCGACGCGTGGGAACGACCTACGCGCAGCTCATCGCAGCGCTGGCCGCAGCAAACAGACATGGTGCATTACATCACCACGCTCCGGCCATCCCTCAAAACATTTCTATAGTCCGTCGAGCCTCTTGAATCACCAAAACTGATCCATTTCGCGACTTTGTTGTGCGTGTCAGGCCACGAGCCCTCGGGCGCGAACTTCACGTTCCTGAGCAGCATCCACAGCAACCTGCTGGTCGACGGGCTGTCAACGCAGGCCGGCTGGGGCCATGCCTGGAGCAGGTACGCTGGGGCCCTGAGCTGCCCGCGCCAGGCGCACCAGTGCGCGCTGACCCCGCTCCTTCCGCACGCGTGGTGGGACGGCCGGTGGCAAAGCCCCACCGGCAGGGACGTGAGGAGGCTGCTGGGCTACGGCGTCTCATTGTCGGACACGGGGGAGGTGGACGAGGAGCGGCTCGCATGGCACTGTCGGTCGAGGGAAGATCATGTCAAGAGGTTCCATCTTCTCCCACCGTACAAGAGTTGAGCAATGGTGCAGGATGGTGGCGGGTGAGGCAGGCGCCTCATGCCATGCTTTTAGAGAGAACTGCTGAGACACTTAGTTTCAGTTGGTCGCTTGCACCAATGAGCTGATGTAGAGTTTGTAGTGCACATCTGATGGTTACAGTTTTGGTAGGCTGCCGTGTCGTGCTGGTGGTATACCAAAAAAGGTGTCATGTAAGGGGTTACTGGGAAAAAGGATGAGGCTTTGTTCCAATCCATGTGGAGCATCCCATATTTGTCTGCTCCAACCATTTTCTGCCCTCCAGATCACTCTCTTCATCACAGTTCAAGAACGTAAAACCATACTGATCTCTTGATTCTGACCCAAAAAAAGCTTGCGATTACACTATAAAATCGTTTACAGGTCGTACAATCAGTAAAAGCCGACCTAGCTCAGTGGTAGAGCGCGTGGCTTTTAACCACGTGGCCGTGGGTTCGATCCCCACGGTCGGCGTTCCTGTGGCCTTCTTTTTTTGCTTTTTTTTTTTAACTTACCAAGCTGGCCGTTCGATACCTTTTTTGCTCCATATAGGAATAGATAAAATCATAAAGGATTATTACCACTAAGGCCTCCTCCTTTTGTTTCCTACATAGGAGGAAAATCATGGAAAATCAAGGTGGCATGTATCTTAATCTGTACATTAGACTAAGGGTCGCGCTAACTGTCACATGTGTGGCAGGAGGGAGACGCACCACACGTCTCTACTGTAAACAGATTGTCACGTCATCGCATGCAGGAATTTTTTTGGATTTTCAGTTTTTAAAATGTTTTATCTCTTAAACAAAAAATCCGATTGAAAATCCGTTTTCACCATTAAATCCCTCGCGATGAGATCTCCGAAACTAGATCCCATGTTGATATGTTTTGATGAAATGTTTTTTGAATTAAAAGTTGCCATGTCTATTGCATATGAATTGTCATGATGTTTACACTGAAGTTGCCATGATATGTTTCAGCTATTTTCTTCTACATTTAAAAGTAAATTTTAACATTTATAAAACGGGGAATTAAGAAACTAGACTTGCCATGAACCATAAACTAAAATTGCCATGATACATGCACGTAAAATTGCCATGGTTCATATAAAAAATAATTTTCATGGTCAAAGTACCGGAGTTGCCATCATCAAAATACTAAAATTGCCATGATCTACAAACTAAAATTGTCACATGGCAACTTTAGTTTAAGCCCTATGGCAACTACAGTGTAAACATCGTGGCAACTTCTAGCAAAAAAAATTCGTTGAAACATATCAACATGGGGTCTAGTTTTGAAGATCTCGTCGAGACGGATTTAATGGTGAAGACAGATTTTTAGTTCGCTTTTTATTTAGGAGATACAACATTTTTAAGCCGAAAACCAAAAAAAAATCTGCTGATGTCATCTATTTATACGTGGCAAAATAAGTGGTGATGAAGGCGTGTGGGTGATGTGCAAACGCCCACACGCGTGGGCATTAATATTTCTGTTAGACTAATACTTCTTTTTCTTTGAAATGTGATTTCTATCCCATAGAATTCCTATAAAAATCCTTCAAACCAAAGGAGGCATAAGAAAAATACACCATTTATTTTGTCATCTCCTATGCATTCTTTAGTATAGTTCTTAATCCATCCCGCGAGTCCGATTTCATATCTTCACCCCATCAGATAAATATTAATAAAAAATGTTTACTGATTTTATTCTAATATACTATACACGCGTATTCGAAATCCCGTAAACTGGCATCAAATCAGGGAAGGTTTGCAGGCGTCCGAACTCGTGTCATATCACCTACGAGTCCGAGAAAATGGGGCCACCAATGCATGCGCTCGAACTCTGCCTTCACCTAGGCGTCACATTCATGCCGGTCCAGAGCGCGGATATGACAGGCCATTGCAGCATGCCAACCCAAAGGCTAGGCATTCAATCACGCGCGGCTGCCAAGATTGTGATCACGCTGCGTTCGCTCGCTCTCCATGTCGCATTCATACCGGCATAGAGCGACACAATCGGACGCGGTGACGGGCCGGATTCCTACTGTATTGAAGTCGGTTGCTTGTGTATCTGCCTGCCCGGCATTGAACAGGCCCGGCGGCCAAGAAACCTTCTCCGAGCACCTGCATTCAAATTGTCACTTGGCCTTACCGGCGCCCGCTATATAAACACGTTCGTGGACGACACAAACCGCACCACCTCCGCTTCGCTTACTCCTCCATCCATGACCGCATGTGCACCTCTACTTTCCTTCCTCCTTCCACGACAACAACCGACGCAATGACCGCGAGCAACATGCAGTGATGGAAGTGCCTCTCGGTCGCGGCGCTGACACGAGATCGCGGACATCATGAACAACTGGCAAACCCGACGCGCGGATAGCACAGAAGCTGGTCTACCCCCAAGCTCGTCGAAGGAGAGACCGGACGATGACAACCGGACAACAGAGGAGGCGTCTAACGACGAGACTGCGTCCGCGCCGGTAGGCCGGTTTACCATGGTGCTAGCGCTGGCGCACTTTGACGTTGTCATGGTGGAGGCGCAACTGGAGCAGCGGGCAACGCCAGTGTCTCCGCATTTTGGATGCTGCAGAAGGAGCAATGGTACACCCTGCAGCTCCTCGATCGAGCAGCACCGACTTGAGAAGGGATAAGTATATTTTTCGTCCTCGAACTCTTTCCAAAGTTTAGAAATCGTCCCTCAACTCTAAACCGGAGAATTTTCGTCCCTCAACTATCAAAACCAGATAGTTTTCGTCCCTCGTGCCGCTTCGGGCGGTTTTAGTCCGGGGTGAACAGTAAAATAAAAAAAATAGCAACAAAAAAAATCTGAAATTTTAGAGCATGGAACATACTTTGGTGCGGAAGACACGTGCAAAATTTTGTGGTGTTTTCATATTCGAGCAGCTCGTGGTAAAAAAACTATAAATTTGTACGTTAGTGAACAGTAAATTCAAAATAAATAGCAAAAAAATTCAAAGTGATATGAATTTTTTTGGCATAAAAGAGGGTTGGGTGCCCAACGTGCGTGCAAATTTTCGTGATGTTTGGGTATTGTACGAACTCGTGACAAAAAGAAACAAAATTTGGCTCAGATTTTTTTTAAATGCGCTATTTTTTTTTTTGGCTAGAGCTCCTCGTATGTCATTCGATCACAAAATTTTGCATGCATCTTGCGTACCCGAGCATCTTTGATGCCAAAATGTTTCAAGTTTTTTTGAATTTTTTCTATTTTTTTAAATTTACTGTTCACCGACGTACATATTTATAGTTTTTTGTTTGCCACGAGCTGCTTGAATGTCGAAACACCCTGAAATTTTGCACAGGTCTTGCGCACCAAATTATCTTCGATGCTGTAAAACTTCAGAATTTTTTTTTCTATTTTTTTGATTTTATTGTTCACCGATTTACTGTTCATTCGGAGTAAAACCGTCTGAAGCGGCACGAGGGACGAAAACTATCCGGTTTTGATAGTTGAGGGATGAAAACTCTCCGGTTTATAGTTGAGGGACGATTTCTAAATTCTCAGAAAAGTTCGAGGACGAAAAATATACTTATCCCATTTGAGAAGGGCCAGATCGCTGGTGATCAGACAAATGAGGAAGTCGGCATTGTCGCGGAGAATCCGGGCATCGTGGATGAGCAGCGGGCGTCGTAGGTTGTACGAGTGCTGACACATAACTCATCACCACCTATAGCAACAGCAACGGCAGTCAAACACCAACATCTCATGCACAGAGACTAGCTCGTACCACACGTCTCGCCGTACGAAGGAGAGCTCGTACCACACGAGTGTTGATGAAATCTCGCAGTCGCGCGCCGCCGGCGATGGATTTGATCATTTGATGATCAGGATGCAACCTTTTCTCCCGGGCTTCGCACAAAACGACCATTTCTATAATTCTTGGCCTTAATCGCTTCGCTAATTCTGGGCCGTAGGGATGCACGTTATGTGTCGTGATGGGGGAGCAACTAATTAACGAGCGCTCCTTCAGAGCCTCGCAAGGATCAGCGTCACTTGGCGCGTTCTCAGCCATTTGCCACGTGTCGCGCTCTGGACGCTCCCTCCAGATTTTATTTTTTTTATTTTTCCGCACACGTTTTCGGCTTTTTAAATGGTTTTTTCCCGGGTTTTTTTTTGATGTTTTGGTTTTCTACCGGCCTTTCCTAGATTTTTGACCAAAATAATTTTAGAAAAAAATAATTTTTTTGCGCAAAAAAACGCATTTTTTTTCCGCGAGAGTCACGGTTTTGTTTTCGCGAGAGGCACGGCCGTGCCTCTTGGTAACGGAAAAAATGTCTTTTCTGTTTTTTTTCTTTCGTGAGAGGCACGGTTTTGCTTCCGCGAGAGGCACAGTTGTGCTTTCGCGAGAGGCACGGGCGTGCCTCTTTCGGAGAGGGAAAAAAACCGTGTTTCCGGTTCGGTTTTCTCGTGAAAAAAAAGTTCGTCAAAACCTATCAACATGGGATCTAGTTTTGAAGATCTCGACGCGAGGAATCCAACGGCGAAAGCGGTTCGAGATTTGGACGCACGGTTTAAGAGATAAAACGTTTTGAATAAACGGATCTACGGAAAAAGAGAAAACTCACAGGTTGCGACAAGTGGCGCACATGCAGCGCGCCACTTGTCACAACCTGGAAAAGTTGGAGCGATCTCCGCAAGGAGTACTCCTCAACTAGTGATTTCGTCATGATGGTACGTCCTATATGCTGCTTACTGCGAAGATAATCCACGTTGCGCATGGGCCGAGGCCAATTTAACGTTACCTCCTCGTTTTTTTTTCTTTTTTTCGACAACATCTGCCTTTTGTGTTCTGCTTTTCCATTTGTTACTTTTCAGATTTTCATTGTAATGTTTTCTTGGGATTCTTCGGGTCTTTACGGTTTTCGCTAGTTCTTTTTTCATATTTTATTTTTAGTGGTTTTCTGCTGGTTTTCCCTTTCTTGTCTGTTTTTCCATCTTCTTTTTTTTATTTTATTCTTTTCGTTCCCCCTTTTGGATAACACATCAGAGACGGCTTTTTAACTACTATAAAAATGGATAATCAAAACCATTTTATCCGTACATGTGCTCTAATTCTAAGGTTCACAACGCTTACATGCTTAGTGTTGAGCACCAAACACGTTTACATTCTAATCACCCATCACTGACGTTTGGTTATAAACACATTGAACCACTCCATATGAATTTTTTCACGCAAATAATATCTTACTAAATATTAACATGCAACTAATACCTCACCAAATACAAACATGCAATTAATATTCTATCTAATGTCTTTTTTTTGAATGTCTATTCTATCTAATGTCAACGTTCATTACATTTACACAATTACTAGTAGGAAAATAAAGCTCGGTTATTCGCGAAAAGAAACAGCTTTTGACCACCTAAAGGCCAATGAAACCCAGCACTGACACTAGTATATTGGTCGTCTTAATTGGGTCATTGCATGATGGCAAGGAGAAGTTAGCAAGTAAAAGTACTCGTACAACTCACGAGTTACAACCATGCAGAGCACTCTCCATCTGATGGGCCGATACAATGTACTACCCGAAGGAGTATAGTTTTTCGTCTAAAAGCAAAGCTAATGTCTTGGTGTTTTTTTTACCAGATCCTTTTTCTAGTAAGTACTATCATACGGATGATTCAAGTGTTAACATCATAAACCACAGTTTTAAGTGAAACATCATATATCTCCCTTTATAGTCTCTGATAATTTAAGAAGCAAGACAAAATTCACCGTTCTTCATACGGCTTATCTGTGAACAACCTTGTTGCTACACCATTTACGATCTCATCACATTATTCAGTTGAACATGACATCCAATCATAGCTAATTAGTTTCCATTTTTGGGAGGAATGTATGTGCACTGCTGGCACTTGCACGCCCCCGCAACACACTCGCCATATCCGCCGACCCACACACGGTCGATGCATGCCTGATTGCAGCTTTTGTTATCACATGGCTTTGGCGACGGGATAATGCTTGTCGTACAAGGGATTCCTTCAACGCCCACTGACGCCTCCGTTGCCACATCCTGCAAAATCTCACCATGAGATAAAGGGAAGATCAGAACTTGGCCATTATTTGTTTGGACGAGATTTTGAAGGAACGTAGTACATGAACAAATGGGTACCTGATGCTAGGACAAGGAAGGCGATGGCCAGGAGCAACATCTGGCTAGTCCTCATCTTAGATACTTGTTGTATTGAAGGAAATACTTGTCGATCGTTGCTTTGCTCTGTGAGTTCTGAAGGAAAACATCACGGACAGGCCATTTTATACCGGATTTATGGTATTAAAGTACAAGATTGGCTATGATTAAATGTCATGATTATTAGTCTCCAAATATTGTTGCCCTGTAATAATTACTATCCAATATTACTACCCTGTGTATATCTTCTTTTTGTTTGGTTGTAATATTCGTTTCGTTTTTTGTTCTGACAGTATAGAATATATATGCTACGGTTCAGGGTGTCCACTGATTTCGACTAAGGCGTGGCAAACCTTGTATTATTGTTCCAGTGACCATTTATTTTCAGCTCTTGCGGAGAGAGATAAAAAATTATGGGAAAGAAGATGGATATGACATGCGGACCCATGCAGTCAGTGAGAGTAGAGAGTGATCCCGTCCGGGATCATTATTTTCCTAGCGTGACAAACCAGTCAAGACCGGTTTAGGGTTGAGATAGACCAGGATCAAAGACTGCAGAGTGTCAATTTATTCCTGGCCTCAAGCGCCAGGCACGCGGTCGTCGCCGGAGCGTATCGACGTGTGGGAACGACCTACGCGCAGCTCATCGCAGTGCTGGTCGCAGCCAACAAACACGATGCACACATAACATCAACACGCTCGGACTGCCTCTCAAAACATTTATGCAGCCTGTTGAGGCTAAGAATCACCAAACTGATCTATCTCACAGTTTCGTTGTCAGGTCATGAGCCCTCGGGCGCAAACTTCACGTTCCTGAGCAGCATCCACAACAACCTGCTGGTCGACGGGATGTCGACGCAGGCCGGCTGGGGCCACGCCTGGAGCAGGTACGCGGGGCCCCTGAGCTACCCCCGCCAGGCGCACCAGTGCGCGTTGACCCCGCTCCTCGCGCACGCCTGGTGGGACGGCCGGTGGCGGAGCCCCACCGGCAGGGACGTCAGGAGGCTACTGGGCTACGGCGTCTCGTTGTCGGACACAGGGGAGGTGGACGAGGAGCGGCTCGCATGGCACTGTCGGTCGAGGGAAGATCATGTCAAGAGGTTCCATCTTCTCCCGCCGTACAAGAGTTGAGCAATGGTGAAGGAAGTAGGATTGAGGTGGGTGAGGCAGGCGCCTCATGCCATGCTTTTGGAGAGCTCGGTTTCAAGAGAAGAGAACCGCTGAGACACACACTGAGTAGAGCTAATGGTAGTAGGCCAGAACGGTCTGATGGTTACAGTTTTGGTAGGCTGGTGCGTGTGTCGTGCTGGTGGTATACCAAAAAAGGTGGTCATGTAGGGGGTTACGGGGGGAAAACGGTGAGGCTTTGTTCCAATCCATGTGGAGCATAATAGTACCATATTTGTCTTCTCCAACCATTTTCTACCCTCCAGATCACTCTCTTCACAGTTCAAGAGCTAAAAACCGTACTGATCTGTTGATTCTGACCCAAAAACCTTGCTAGTGAACTATTAAATATTGTACAGCCTTAGTAATAGCAAAAGCCGACCTAGCTCAGTGGTAGAGCGCGTGGCTTTTAACCACGTGGCCGTGGGTTCGATCCCCACGGTCGGCGTCCCTTTGTGGCCTCCATTTTCTGCTTCATAATATAGGAATAGAAAAAAATCGTGAGTGATTTCTTTTTTTGCAAATAAGGTCATAAAGGATTATTACCACTAAGGCCTCCAGAAAAAAAAAATCAGAAAATATCTCTTTTTTTGCGAATAAGATCATAAAGGATTATTACCACTAAGGCCTACTTTTGCTTCCTAAGATAGGAGGAAAATCATATTAAGTGAGGTGGCATGTATTTTAATCTCTACTAGGAAACTCTAGGCTAATACTTCTTTTTCTTTGAAATGTGAAAGATTGATTCCTATCTTACATAGAATAGAGATCCATTCCTGCGAAACAAAGGGTTTCAAAGGATTTTTATTTTCCATTGAAATTTCTACAAAAGACCCACAAACCAAAGGAGGCCTAAGAAAAATACACCATGTTTTTTGTCATCTCCTGTACATTCTTCAGTATAGTTCTCAATCCGCTCCGCGAATCCGATTTCATGTCTTCACCCCACCAGATAAATGTCAATGAAAACTGTTTGCTGCTTTATTCTAATATACTATACCCGTGTGTTCAAAATCCTATAAACTGGCACCAAATCAGGGGAGGTTTGTAGGCATACTTGTCTTTTTTTTTGTGCTAAGAGCTACTCATATGTCTAAATAATCTGAAATTTAAAACGCACTTCACACACTAAATTACCTACCATGCAAAATAAAATTGGATTTTTTTTGTGTGTGTTTGTTTTTCTTGACCGAATGCAAATGAGGCTTGGCTCAGAAATGGATATTCACTAGTGTTGATGAAATCACACAATCGCGCGCCGCCGGCCATGGATTTGACCGACCATGGATTTGCCCGACCACGGATTTGACGATCAGGATTCGCCCTTTTCTCCCGGACTTCAGACAAAACCGCGGTTTCTAATAGGAAATTGTAGGTCATAATTGCTTCACTAATATAGGAATAGAAAAAAAAATCGTAAGTGATTTCTTTTTTTGCGAATAAGATCATAAAGGATTATTACCACTAAGGCCTCCAGAAAAAAAATCATAAAAGATCTCTTTTTTTGCGAATAAGATCATAAAGGATTATTGCCACTAAGGCCTCCTTTTGCTTCCTAAGATAGGAGGAAAATCATATTAAGCGAGGTGGCATGTATTTTAATCTCTACTAGGAAACTCTAGGCTAATACTTCTTTTTCTTTGAAATGTGAAGGATTGATTCCTATCTTACATAGAATAGAGATCCATTCCTGCGAAACAAAGGGTTTCAAAGGATTTTTATTTTCCATTGAAATTTCTTTCTCATAGAATTTCTACAAAAGTCCCACAAACCAAAGGAGGCCTAAGAAAAATACACCATGTTTTTTGTCATCTCCTGTACATTCTTTAGTATAGTTCTCAATCCGCTCCGCAAATCTGATTTCATGTCTTCACCCCACCAGATAAACGTCAATGAAAACTGTTTGCTGCTTTATTCTAATATACTATACCCGTGTGTTCAAAATCCCATAAACTGGAGCTACTCATATGTCTAAATAATCTGAAATTTAAAACGCACTTCACGCACTAAATTACCTACCATGCAAAAAAAAATTGCATTTTTTTTTGTGTGTGTTTGTTTTTCTTGACCGAATGCAAATGAGGCTTGGCTCAGAAATGGATATTCACTAGTGTTGATGAAATCACGCAATCGCGCGCAGCCGGCCATGGATTTGACCGACCACGGATTTGACGATCAGGATTCGCCCTTTTCTCCCGGACTTCAGACAAAACCGCGGTTACTAATAGGAAATTGTAGGTCATAATCGCTTCACTAATTGTGTGCCGTTGGGGTGCACGTATGTGTCGTAATGGTAAGTTCTATATGCCGCTTGCTGTAACAGATATTCTACATAACGCCCAGACCGGTGCGCCAATGGGCCGAGGTCAATTTAACTTTACCTCCTCGTTTTTACTTCGTTTTTTCTTTTCGACAGCACCTGCCTTTTCTGTCTCGGTTTTCTATTCTGGTTTTTCATTTGTTACTTTTTCGGTTTTCGTTTTGATATTTTCTTGGGATTCTTAGGGTCTTTACGGTTTTTGCTAGGTTCTCTTTCTGATTTTATTTTTAGTGGTTTTCTACTGGTTTTCCCTTTCTTATCTGCTGTTGCGTCTTCTGTTTTTATTTTATTCTTTTTCATTTCCCCTTCTGGAAACCACATCAGGGCTGGCTTTTTAACTACTCGTATACTCCCTTCGTTTTTAAATATTTGTCTTTCTAGAGATTTCAACAAGTGACTACATACGAAGCAAAATGATTGAATCTACACTCTAAAATATGTCTATATACATTCCTATGTGGTAACCATTTGAAATCTCTAAAAAGACAAATATTTAGGAACGGAGAGAGTAGAAGTGGAGAATCAAATCCATTTTATCCATACATATGCTCTAATTCTACGGTTCACAACACTTACATGCTTAGCATCGAGCATCAAACACGCTTAACGTTCTAATTGCCCATCACTGATGTTGGTTATAAACACATTGAACCACTCCATATGAATTTTTTCACGCAAATAATATCTTACTAAGTATTAACATGCACCAAATACCAACGTGCATCTAATATCTTACCAAATACCAACGTGCAACTAGTATTCTATCTAATGTCAACGTGCATTCCATTTACACAATTACACAATTACTAGGGAAATTTCAATTACTAGTAGGAAAATAAAGCTCTGTTATTGGAGAAAAAGAAACATGATGCGGTATCAATCTTCCAGCTCTCCAACCCAGCGACCCATTTCATCGGTTTGGATCATCCGGACGAAAAAGTTGGCCCAACGGGACGACCAAAATGGATAAAGCGTCCGCCCGCTGTCCGTTTGTTGTTCGTTTGGGTCACCACATTTGGACGGCGCACCTCCTCCTCCCGTGCACCTCTGCCGTCCAATGCCCACCCCACGCGCCATGCCGTCCTGTAACATGCAAGTCCGATGTTGGTCGGGTGCTCCTCGGATGCTCGTCGCCCGCAGGTCGGACGTTGTTCAGACGCAAGTCAGATGCTGGTCGGAGGCAGGGCCAGAGAGAAGCAGCATCGGAGCACATCGGCATTGTCGCGCCCTTGCATGCGTGCGTGTCGGTAGCCGCGCCCGGTAGAAGGTGCTCGTAGTCCTTGCCCTTCGGCGCTGCTCAAGGCTGATCTCATGGAGCTAAAGCTCGCCGACCTCGCGCCCCTGCACCACTCCTGGTCGCCCCCCCCCCCCCCCGCTCTTGGTCGCGCGCCATGCCAGCCAGGCCGCACCGCGTCCGGCCACGCGTCGCCGCGCCACACCCGGCAGCGCCTCGCCTCGCCTTGCCCAGCCGCGCCCTGGCAGCGCCCGACCTTGCGCTCGTCGCGCCATGGTCGTTGCGCTCGCCGTGCCGCCCCTCCGTGGGGTTCGAGCTCCCGTCGGCCTCCCCGCGTGCTGCGAGCTCCCCTGCCAGCTACGTGTTTGAGGAAATGTCAGGGCGGACATGTCGAAAATGGGTCGGCTATCGTTGGGCGCACCGGTCGACTCAATTGAAAAAATAGACACGGACGAGCGGACGGCCTGACACAAACAGAAAAAAGGACAAAATCGACGTGCACTCGGGTCGCCGGTTGGAGTTGCTTTAAAGGCCAATGAAACCCAGCAGTGACGCTAGTATCTTGGTGGTGGAGTTGCTCTAAAGGCCAATGAAACCCAGCAGTGACGCTAGTATCTTGGTGGTCTTAATTGGGTCATTGCATGGTGGCAAGGAGAAGTTAGCCGAGTAACAGTACTAGTACAACTCACGAGTCACAACCATGTAGGGCACTCTCCATCTGATGAGCCGACACAATGTACTACCCGAAGGAGTATAGTTTTTCGTCTAAAAGCAAGGCTAATGTCTTGGTGTGTTATTTTACCGAATCAATTTTCTAGTAGTACTATCATACGGATAATTCAAGTGTTAACATCATATACCACAGTTTTAAGTGTCAACATCATATCTCTATACTTCATAGTTCTTCATACGGCTTATCGGTGAACAACCTTGTTGCTACACCATTTACGATCTCATCACATTATTCAGTTGAACATGACTTCCAATCATAGCTAATTAGTTTCCATTTTTGGGAGGAATGTATGTGCACTGCTGGCACTTACACGCCCCCGCAACACACTCGCCATATCCGCCGACCCACACACGGTCGATGCATGCCTGATTGCAGGTATTGCTATCACATGGCTTTGGCGACGGGATAATGCTTGTCGTACAAGGGATTCCTTCAACGCCCGCTGACGCCTTCGTTGGCACATCTGCAAAATCTCACCATGAGGAAAAGGGAAGATCAGAACTTAGCCAAGATTTGTTTGGACGAGATCTTGAAGGAACGTAGTACATGAACAAATGGGTACCTGATGCTAGGACAAGGAAGGCGATCAACAAGAGCAACATCTGGCTAGTCCTCATCTTAGATAGTTGTTGTATTGAAGGAAAGACTTGTCTGCTTTGCTCTGCGAGTTCTGAAGGAAAACATCACGGACAGGCCATTTTATACTGGATTTATGGTATTAAAGTTCAAGATTGGTTATGGTTAAATGTCATGATTATTAGTCTCCAAATATTATTGCCCTGTACTAATTACTATCCAATATTACTACCCTGTGTATATCTTCTTTTTGTTTGGTTGTAATATTCGTTTCTTTCTTTGTTCTGACAGTACAATATAGATATGCCACGGTTCAGGGTGTCCACTGATTTCAACTAAGCCGTGGCAAACCTTGTATTATTGTTCCAGTCATCATTTATTTTCAGCTCTTGGGGAGAGAGATAAAAATTATGGGAAAGAAGATGGATATGACATGCGGACCCATGTAGTCAATGAGAGTAGAGAGTGATCCGGCCGGGATCATTATTTTCCTAGCGTGACAAACCAGTCAAGACCGGTTTAGGGTTGAGATAGACTAGGATCAAAGACTGCAGAGTGTCGATTTCAGGGCATTGAAGGTTCGGGTTTGATTTTGACGAGGGTTTAAAACAGACTTTACTCAATAAACAATTACAAAGGGTGTACGAAGGAAATGAAAAAGAAAACCTATGGAATAGGCATCGTCACAAAAATAAGACGATTGGACGCCTTCCTAGCAACTTGTCCCGCTAGACTACATTCCTTGGGACAGGCGCATGTTGCTCCGATGCATAAGTTGGATTCACTGGCACGGTAGTGCTAAAAAAGGACCCCCTGGCCTGACAGAGTTGCCATTTCATGAAATGTTTAATTGCAATTTTTTGTTCGGATTTGCTAATTATGTAGACGAGTTAGTGATGTCTCATCTAAATTGTTGTCCATGGGATCTAGGGTGTTGAGATTCGTGCAAAACAAATTGTTGTGCGTCACTATGCCACCCAAGTCACTGTTTGTCAGGCCCTTTTCTCGTTTTGGGTCGCATCGACGTCTGTCCCTGTGTCTACATTAGCCTCTATTTGTGTTATGTGGCCGTCATCATCATTCCTCTCTCACCAGAGCAGGGCTTAAATTGTCGTACACAATCATGATCTCGTCATGCTAAGGCCTCACATCACCACCACCAAAATAATAACCGTCACCAATGAAAAGAAGTATAGATCGAAAAGATCCAACATGTAGACAAGCAAACGAAGACTCGATCCAAACAGATCCACCGAAAGCAGTCCCGCCCAAGTTTTGCGAGATCAGCCGAAGACACAATTCCACACGCCGTCCGACTGTGCTAGACGCATCACCAGAATGGGGGATGGGCGGAGAGAACCTTATTCCATAATCTTCAGGTAGTCATCATCGCCCCGTCTTCCTGAGTAGGACACAAACCATATACCGACATACAAAAACACCTAAAAGTCATCTCTGCTACACTTACGAGGGATCACGGGGTGATGAAGTTATGTGATGATGTGGCAGCCTTTAACTCGAGATAAATGGGGTGCGTGCCCACCCTAAAATTCAAGGGGAGGGGGGTTGACTAGTGGACAAGGAAGGTTTTATGTGATACATAAAATAATTTCGTAGGTCTAGCATTTGTGCCTAAAAACGGAGGAAGATCCCTTTCGTTGGCAAGGGTCAGAGTCCATCGCGCTTCTCAATTAAAGAAAGAACATTTTTTTCCTAAAACTAATATATGCACTCTATTTGAAATGGAGAAAGTATCGTAGAATCTGCAGTTTAGCCCCTGCCGGAATAATGTACCCACAAATAGCACACCACCAGTTTTCTTTCTTCCCATGGAAGAAAGAGGACCCTTTGGCTAGGGTTTCTCGTGCCTCCCGCCGGTGCTGCCATCGGTCTACCTCGTCTCCTGTGGTCTTAGGGCATGGAGGTGTGGTGGATCTCGGCCCTTGCCAGCGGGAGGACTCCTTTTTTATGCTCTTTTGAGTTTTGTTAGGGTTTGTTACCTGTTTAGAGAGGCGAGGCGGCGATGGCTCTCTGGAGATGGAATAAGGTTCTCCCCATCTTGTCCCCGTCTCGGTGGTGTTTCTAGCATTATATTATCGAAGAGCGTGTGGAGGTTTGTCTTCTCTCACGGGATTCGTTCGGTGTTTATCTTCGATGGACCCACATGGATCATGTCTTCGTTCGCCTGCGTTTGTGTGTCTACATGCTGATCCTTCCAATCTACTCTTCTTTTCATCGGCGGCGGTTGCTGTTCTGGTGCGGTGGTCCTATGGGGTGTTAGCACGATAAATTTTTGATTGTCTTCTACAATAAGGTTTGCCCGACTCTAATGAGGAAGGGGCGAAGAAGGTGGCGCGCCTTCGGCTCGCTTCAATGCTAGTAGTCGTCGCTAGGTGGTCTACAGACCTATATGTATTTTTTACTTCTGGTATTCTTTATACTAGCTACCTTGACAGTTGATGAATAGATTGAAAGTTCATGCAAAAAAGAAAAGATATCCTTACAAAAAAAGAAAAAAAAAATAGTACACCACCATAAACCAAATGTCACATGGACATCACTAGTTCACAACATATGTACAACAAAGTAGTAGGTACCGAGTGGCATATGTACAAGACGCAGCATTCTCATCCTCATTTTTTTTTACGGGACGCAGCATCCTCACGTTAGCCGCTGGACGAAACGTGTTCCATACAAAGGCGCTTTGCACCAGAAGACATTGCACAGAACGTTTCCTACACTAGTAGACATCAATATACATTGCCCCGTTCCAAACACTGGCTAGTACACGGTTGGAAGAGCGTCTCCTTTGGTTTGGAGAAATTTTATAGGATTTCTTTTTTTTAACACAATTAGGAATTCTATAGTACATGTATCTTACATGAATTTTTTCTTTAGAGCCTTTTGATTCATAGAAATACATTTCTATCTCTACATAGGATTGATTCTTATCCTTCACATTTCAAAGAAAAATAACATAGTCTAGACTCAATGAAAAAATTCATATATTGTGAATCAAATGATATCTCTTTTTCTTTTTCTACACACATAGAATTTGGGATACATGTCATCTCATTTTCTACTAGCTTTTTATATTCCTATAAATATTCTTATCCGATCCTATGAACCAAAGGCAGGCTTATTGGAAGATTAATCGATGTATAGTTTTCAAAATAGTTCTCTTTCTTCCGGAAGGGACACTTTTTGCGGTACTCAAAGCCAAAGATGGCGACGGCTGTTGCAGGTGTGTTGGATTGATGTTCATGCCCTCTCAGCGTTGGTGTCAAGAAAGGAGGAAGCAGCGTGCCGGCAATTGTATCGTGGTCGAAGATGATGACCTGCTTGCGCCTGGTTGCAGATTCTTCTGCTGCAGGGGTCTTCTCTCAAGATTCAGGGATGATGACACGGGGCTTCGGAGATCTTCTTGTGTTATGGTTGTCTTAGGGTACTCTCGGTGTTCATGGTTCCTTGTGTTTGCGTTTCAGTGTGCTTGTGCGGGTCAACGTCTTTGTACTGATTCGTGATATGAAAGAAAAAATTCTAAAAAAAAAAAGTTAGGCAAATCAGATTGTCACGTTGTGTTCCTAGTGTTCTGCATGTCTGTATGTTGCTCAAACATTCGAGATTGTTGGATGGTTCTGACAGTAGGTGTAGCATTTTTTGCGTGCATGACTGCATCTTTTCCACTGATACTCGTCGTCGTAGGGAGGCCACTCGACGGCCGCCACGGGAAGATCGCCATGGCCGGCCATGGAACAAGAATCTAGCTAGGGTTTGATGATTTAAGATCGATCGAGTCGACGCCTGCCTAGCAGCCGCCACACGATCGACGGGCGTCAACGATGTCCGTCTGATCGCAGATCGATCGGGTCGGAATCCTCCCCGAATACGCATGACACGGGAATCGGGAGTCCCCCAGTCAATATAAGCAGGAAGACACAAACCGTGACGATCAATACCCTGTTTTAGCTCTACGGATCGATTGATCGATCGATCGAGCGTGGCCATGGATCAGCAGCGGTCGAGGCAGCAGTACTGGTCCTTGTGGGTCGAGGGCGACAAGGAGCAGACGGTGGCGCCGGGGTCCAACGAGCGCCTCTGCGTCACCGGCGCCTTCCTCGTCGGCGGCCAGGGCGCAGCGGACGTCTGCGCCGTCATCAACAGTTCGTGTGTGGCGGACTGCGTCCCGCTCGCGTCGCTGTCGGCGGCGAACCCGTGCGTGGAGACATCGGTGGTGGTGTACCAGGGGGAGGAGTGCTCCTTGTTCGTGATGCCGCAGGGCGGCCCGGCCGTCGTCCGGTTTGACGGATACATTGACGCTCTGCCGCCGCCGGCGGAGAAAGTGGGAGAGGCGGCGACTCCCGTAGACAACGAAGGGGACTGGTACGTGCGGCTCGAGAGCGGCAACAAAGAGAAGTTTACCCCGAGGGCCGACGCGCCCATCTGCGTCACCACCATCTTCCTCCCGGACCCGGCTGACGCCGACAGAGGCGCCGTGGACGCCTACGTCGTGATGGGCAGCGGGCAGTCCCTCCTACTCGCGTCGCTGTCGGAGAAGACGCCCCGCGTGGAGCTCCGGCCCCCGGTAGTGCTGGACCAGAAGTTCTCCTTTTCCGCGACCGGCCCCAGGCCCCCGGGCATTGTCCAGTTCGAGGGTTACGTTCTTGCTCCGCCGGCTCCGCTGGAGGAGGAAGAGAACCACGACGAAAAGGCAGGGAGTTCCGAGCTCGACCATGAAAGCAGGGACGACGGCGAGGTCGAAGGGCTAGCGGCAGTCAGCGGGAGCGACGAGGAGGAGAAGGAAGAAGAGGCGTCGAGTTCCGAGGATGACGAGGGGTATGAGGGCGAGGAGGAGGAAGAGGAGGCGTCGAGTTCAGAGGATGGCGAGGGGTATCAGGAGGAGGAGGAGGCGAGAGACGGCGATGTCGGCGGACACGCGGCTACAGAGAGCAGCGCCGGCGGCGGCAACACGCTGCTGCGCTGCCGGAGCAGGAATTTCGTCCCCGGGGCCCTGGGGCGGCCCCTTAGTGTGCTGGCGCCGCGGTTCGCCTTTGACAGGGAGCTCGTTCAACAGGTTGCGGCTGGCGCGCTCATCGGATTGTGTGTGTTCGTCTATCTGGTTGCCTTCTTCAAAGTGATGATCTCGATTCATCTCTCCGCCTGAGTTATGCTCCTTGATTTGAAGATACTACCGTGACAAATGTTTGTGATGACCTAGCATAAATTCGAGCTCGTCCAGCATCCGGCGCACTAGTAGCTTGAGGTTCTCGGTGTGGCGCGTCAGGTGTTCGATAAAATGTCACCAGACAGGATGAACAAATAGGATGGGCATGGGATGAAAACGGGGTCAGTTGGGTCGGGAGCGAAACTTGTCTGGTTTGAGAAATTATAAGGTGCAAATGGTGTTCTTTCTCTAAGACAATTATGCACTATTTGTAATCAGTTTAGCTACTTGTAAGTCACCTAAAAATAATATATGAGTCGGTCGATTTCGCACGAAAGAAGGAACGGCCGGAGGGAAGGAAGGAGTAACCCTGGGAGAAGCCCGCTGGGTATATCTTAGAGTGGCAGGCGACCTCGGTGTCTCTTGAGTAGTCGTAGGTGTTCAAGTTAAAGGGATGGTCGGGGTAGCGTCAGCATGGTGGTGGATGGTGGTGGAGGGGAGGGTGGGGCGGCGAGGTTGGCGTGGGAGCGCCGTCGGCTATGGGCGGTGATGGCTAGCGGTTCGGCGGATTGTACGTGGGGCGGATGAAGAAGAAAACGAACATGGGGCGCTAGAGGTTGAAGAAGGAATCCGACCGCTCATTTTGCATCTGATGGCTTAAATGAATCAACTGGCCCAAATTGAGACCCCTAGCCAGTCCCATTTCAAATAGAGAAAGTATTGTGCACAAAAAGCTGCAGTTTAGCTCCTGCCAGGACCACCAAAATGTGCACCACTTTAAACCAGATGTCATACCATCACCCGTTCACAACGCATGCGCAACAAGAATTTCGGCACCAAGGCCTAGGGCGGTCCCTTGGTTTGCGGTTCGCCTTCGACGTGGAGCTCGTTCAACAGGTTGCGTCTGGCGAACTCAACGGATGCTGTGTGTTCGTCTATCTAGTTGCCTTCTTCAAAGTGATGATGTCGATTCTTTTCTGTTCCTGAGTTATACTTTATTTGAAGATGTTACCATGACAAATGTTTGTGCTTATAACTTACTGCCCCCTCAATCATAAAATAAATGTCTCAACTTTACTTCAGTACAGTTTGTACTAAAGTTAGTACAAAGTTGAGATACTTATTTTAAATGGAAAGAGTATTTGATAATGGCTTTAGACAAATAATGGCCTAATATAAATTCGAGCTGGTCCAGCATCCGACGTGCGAGTAGCTTGAGGTGAAGGAAATATGCCCTAGAGGCAATAATAAAGTTATTATTTATTTTCTCATATCATGATAAATGTTTATTATTCATGCTAGAATTGTATTAACCGGAAACATAATACATGTGTGAATACATAGACAAACATAGTGTCACTAGTATGCCTCTATTTGACTAGCTCGTTGATCAAAGATGGTTGAGTTTCCTAGCCATAGACATGAGTTGTCATTTGATTAACGGGATCACATCATTAGGAGAATGATGTGATTGACTTGACCCATTCCATTAGCTTAGCACTTGATCGTTTAGTATGTTGCTATTGCTTTCTTCATGACTTATACATGTTCCTATGACTATGAGATTATGCAACTCTCATTTACCGAAGGAACACTTTGTGTGCTACCAAACGTCACAACGTAACTGGGTGATTATAAAGGAGCTCTACAGGTGTCTCCAAAGGTACTTGTTGAGTTGGCATATTTCGAGATTAGGATTTGTCACTCCGATTGTCGGAGAGGTATCTCTGGGCCCTCTCGGTAATGCACATCACTATAAGCCTTGCAAGAATGTGACTAATGAGTTAGTTGCGGGATGATGCATTACATAACGAGTAAAGAGACTTACTAGTGACGAGATTGAACTAGGTATTGAGATACCGACGATCGAATCTCGGGCAAGTAACATACCGATGACAAAGGGAATAACGTATGTAGTTATGTGGTTTGACCGATAAAGATCTTCGTAGAATATGTGGGAACCAATATGAGAATCCAGGTTCCGCTATTGGCTATTGACCGGAAACGAGTCTTGGTCATGTCTACATAGTTCTCGAACTCGTAGGGTCCGCACGCTTAAAGTTTGGTGACGATCGGTATTATGAGGTTTTGTGTTTTGATGTACCGAAGGTAGTTCGGAGTCCCAGATATGATCACGGACATGACAAGGAGTCTCGAAATGGTCGAGACGTAAAGATCGATATATTGGATGACTATGTTTGGACACCGGAATGGTTTCGGAAGGTTTAAGACATATACCGGAGTACCGGGGGGTTACTGGAACCCCCCGGGGGGTTTATTGGGCCTCATGGGCCCTATTGGAGAAGAGGAGGGGCGGCCAGGGCAGGCCGCACGCCCCTCCCCCTCTAGTCCGAATTGGACAAGGAGGGGGGCGCCCCCCCCCTTTCCTTCCTCTCTCTCTCTCCCTTTCCCCCTTCTCCTACTACTACAAGGAAAGGAGGAGTCCTACTCCCGGTGGGAGTAGGACTCCCCCCTTGGCGCGCCCTCCTCGTAGGCAGGCCGCCTCCCCCCTTGATCCTTTATATACGGGGGCAGGGGGGCACCTCTAGACACAACAATTGATCATTGATCTCTTAGCCGTGTGTGGTGCCCCCCTCCACCATATTCCTCCTCGGTAATATTGTAGCGGTGCTTAGGCGAACCCTGCGTCGGTAGCATCATCAACACCGTCATCACGCCACTGTGGTAGCGGAACTCTCCCACAAAGCTCTGCTAGATCGGAGTTCATGGGACGTCATCGAGCTGAACGTGTGCTGAACTCGGATGTGTCATACGTTCGGTACTTGATCGGTCGGATCGTGAAGACGTACGACTACATCAACTGCGTTGTGCTAACGCTTCCGCTTTCGGTCTACGAGGGTACGTGGACAACACTCTCCCCTCTCGTTGCTATGCATCACCATGATCTTGCGTGTGCGTAGGATTTTTTTTTGAAATTACGACGTTCCCAACAGTGGCATCCGAGCCTGGTTTTATGCGTAGATGTTATATACACGAGTAGAACACAAGTCTATTGTGGGCGATATAGGTCATACTTCTTACCAGCATGTCATACTTTGGTTCGGCGGTATTGTTGGATGAAGCGGCTAGGACCGACATTACGCTTACGCTTACGCGAGACTGGTTCTACCGACGTGCTTTGCACATAGGTGGCTGGCGGGTGTCAGTTTCTCCAACTTTAGTTGAACCGAGTGTGGCTACGCCCGGTCCTTGAGAAGGTTAAAACTGCACTAACTTGACAAAATATCGTTGTGGTTTTGATGCGTAGGTAAGAACGGTTCTTGCTCAGCCCATAGCAGCCACGTAAAACTTGCAACAACAAAGTAGAGGATGTCTAACTTGTTTTTGCAGGGCATGTTGTGATGTGATATGGTCAATACATGATGCTAAATTTTATTGTATGAGATGATCATGTTTTGTAACAAAGTTATCGACAACTGGCAGGAGCCATATGGTTGTTGCTTTATTGTATGCAATGCAATCGCCCTGTAATTGCTTTACTTTATCACTAAGCGGTAGCAATATTCGTAGAAGCAATAGTTGGCGAGACGACAACGATGATACGATGGAGATCAAGGTGTCGCGCCGGTGACGATGGTGATCATGACGGTGCTTCGGAGATGGAGATCACAAGCACAAGATGATGATGGCCATATCATATCACTTATATTGATTGCATGTGATGTTTATCCTTTATGCATCTTATTTTGCTTTGATTGACGGTAGCATTATAAGATGATCTCTCACTAAATTTCTAGGTATAAGTGTTCTCCCTGAGTATGCACCGTTGCGAAAGTTCTTCGTGCTAAGACACCACGTGATGATCGGGTGCGATAAGCTCTACGTTCATATACAACGGGTGTAAGACAGTTTTACACACGCAGAATACTCAGGTTAAACTTGATGAGCCTAGAATATACAGATATGGCCTCGAAACACTGAGACCGAAAGGTCGAGCGTGAATCATATAGTAGATATGATCAACATAGTGATGTTCACCATTGGAAACTACTCCATCTCACGTGATGATCGGACATGGTTTAGTTGATTTGGATCACGTGATCACTTAGACGATTAGAGGGATGTCTATCTAAGTGGGAGTTCTTAAGTAATATGATTAATTGAACTTTAATTTATCATGAACTTAGTACCTGATAGTATTTTTGCTTGTCTATGTTATTGTAGATAGATGGCCCGTGCTGTTGTTCCATTGAATTTTAATGCGTTCCTTGAGAAAGCTAAGTTGAAAGATGATGGTAGCAATTACACGGATAGGGTCCGTAACTTGAGGATTATCCTCATTGTTGCACAGAAGAATTACATCCTGGAAGCACCACTGGGTGCCAGGACTGCTGCAGATGCAACTGACGACGTTAAGAACGTCTGGCAGAGCAAAGCTGATGACTACCCGATAGTTTAGTGTGCCATGCTTTACGGCTTAGAACCGGGACTTCAACGACGTTTTAAACGTCATGGAGCATATGAGATGTTCCAGGAGTTGAAGTTAATATTTCAAGCAAATGTCCGAATTGAGAGATATGAAGTCTCCAATAAGTTCTATAGCTACAAGATGGAGGAGAATAGTTCTGTCAGTGAACATATACTCAAAATGTCTGGGTATAATAATCACTTGATTCAACTGGGAGTTAATCTTCCTGATGATAGTGCCATTAACAGAATTCTTTAATCACTGCCACCAAGCTACAAGAGCTTCGTGATGAACTATAATATGCAATGGATGAACAAGACTATTCCCGAGCTCTTCGCAATGCTAAAAGCTGCGGAGGTAGAAATCAAGAAGGATCATCAAGTGTTGACGGTCAACAAGACCACCAGTTTCAAGAAAAAGGGTAAAGGAAAGAAGAAGGGGAACTTCAAGAAGAACAACAATCAAGTTGCCGCTCAGGAGAAGAAACCCAAGTCTGGACCTAAGCCTGAGACTGAGTGCTTCTACTACAAAGGGACTGGTCACTGGAAGCGGAATTGCCCAAGTATTTGGCGGATAAGAAGGATGACAAGGTGAACAAAGGTATATGTGATATACATGTTATTGATGTGTACCTTACTAATGCTCGCAGTAGCACCTGGGTATTTGATACTGGTTCTGTTGCTAATATTTGCAACTCGAAACAGGGACTACGGATTAAGTGAAGATTGTCTAAGGACGAGGTGACGATGCGCGTGGGAAATGGTTCCAAAGTCGATGTGATCGCGGTCGGCACGCTACCTCTACATGTACCTTCGGGATTAGTTTCAGACCTAAATAATTGTTATTTTGTGCCAGTGTTAAGCATGAACATTATATCTGGATCTTGTTTGATGCGAGACATTTATTCATTTAAATCAGAGAATAATGGTTGTTCTATTTATATGAGTAATATCTTTTATGGTCATGCACCCTTGAAGAGTGGTCTATTTTTGTTGAATCTCGATAGTAGTGATACACATATTCATAATGTTGAAGCCAAAAGATGCAGAGTTGATAATGATAGTGCAACTTATTTGTGGCACTGCCGTTTGGGTCATATTGGTGTAAAGCGCATGAAGAAACTCCATACTGATGGACTTTTGGAATCACTTGATTATGAATCACTTAGTACTTGTGAACCATGCCTCATGGGCAAGATGACTAAAATGCCGTTCTCCAGAACTATGGAGCGAGCAACAGATTTATTGGAAATCATACATACTGATGTATGTGGTCCAATGAACATTGAGGCTCGCGGCGGCTATCGTTATTTTCTCACCTTCACTGATGATTTGAGCAGATATGGGTATATCTTCTTACTGAAACATAAGTCTGAAACATTTGAAAAGTTCAAATAATTTCAGAGTGAAGTGGAAAATCATTGTAACAAGAAAATAAAGTTTCTACGATCTGATCGTGGAGGAGAATATTTGAGTTATGAGTTTAGTCTACATTTTAAACAATGCGGAATAGTTTCGCAACTCACGCCACCCGGAACACCACAATGTAATGATGTGTCCAAACATCGTAATCATACTTTACTAGATATGGTGCGATCAATGATGTCTCTTACTGATTTACCGCTATCATTTTGGGGTTATGCTTTAGAGACGGCTGCATTCACGTTAAATAGGGCACCATCAAAATCCGTTGAAAGGACGCCTTATGAACTTTGGTTTGGCAAGAAACCAAAGTTGTCATTTCTTAAAGTTTGGGGCTGCGATGCTTATGTGAAAAAACTTCAACCTGATAAGCTCGAACCCAAATCAGAGAAATGTGTCTTCACAGGATACCCAAAAGAGACTATTGGGTACACCTTCTATCACAGATCCGAAGGCAAGACTTTTGTTGCTAAGTTTGGATCCTTTCTAGAGAAGGAGTTTCTCTCGAAAGAAGTGAGTGGGAGAAAAGTAGAACTTGATGAGGTAACTGTACCTGCTCCCTTATTGGAAAGTAGTTCATCACATAAACTGGTTCTTGTGACGCCTACACCAATTAGTGAGGAAGCTAATGATATTGATCATGAAACTTCAGATCTAGTTACTACTGAACCTCGTAGGTCAACCAGAGTAAGATCCGCACCAGAGTGGTACGGTAATCCTATTCTAGAGGTCATGTTACTTGACCATGGTGAACCTACGAACTATGAGGAAGCGATGATGAGCCGAGATTCCGCAAAATGGCTTGAGGCCATGAAATCTGAGATGGGATCCATGTATGAGAATAAAGTATGGGCCAAATCTCACTTTCGGTCTATTAAAGGCCCATGTTTTTTATGGGCTTGAGATATTTACACCTGTAAACGGCCTATTTTTACCGAGGGCCCAAATTATGTTTAAGCCTGTTAAAGGCCCACTATGGGCATAAGCCTACCAGAAAAATATGAAAGCTTATGCTGATTTAGGCCCAGATATTTTTAATGGGCTACATGCCAATTTCAGCCCGTAATCGTTTTTAGCCCAATTGGATGGGCCCGGCGAATGTTGGCATGTTGGGCTCCTACGAAGCTTTCGGCCGAATACATTACTAAGATAAACCTACAATATACAAAAATAGCGTCGCAATTACTGCAGCCTGTGGCAGCATCATAAATGTCGTATCACAAGAAAAAAATTCCAACCATACAGCAAAAGGCCTGTTGGCATAAAGTTTACAGTCCTTCTAGATAAAAGCACCATTAGATGTATAGAAGCACAGATCATTTGACCTGAGTGCTAATGTTTCAGGCTGTAGAATCTGATGGAGCAGCACGATCTTCACCTTTTTCTGCCATTGATCTTGAACAACGAAGCGAATGTCTGATAGTCTGGTTTGAAAACCGTTCATATCTTGACGACATTTGTCAACCACTATTCTTGTTTCCGAAACGACGTCCAGTAGGGATTGGACTTGTGTCTGGAGCACAGATATATCACTCTGTCTAGCAGGAAGATTTTGTTCAGTAGGCGATTTGGACGAGGTTACCTTGACAACCAACCCAGAATTACGCAGGAAGGTGCTTTTTGCACTGTTAGTGAAGAGATACTGACGCACTGCAGCAAGAGGTGACATTGTGTCTGTGGTAGCCTCTTCACCTTCAGGTGGTTGTGGTTGTTCAATCATTTGTTCCATAGCTTCCTGAAAGTTTGAACTTGTAGATTAATGTACCAGATAAATTACTAATGAGACAAGAACAAACAGAGTAGGTTAAATGTTTATACATAACTTATTTTATTGAACTACTGTAATACATTAGCATGTATTGTAGTGCCAACTACATAATAAAATCACTTTCAGAACATATGTCCATGTAGCATGCCTATTGTATTGTCTATTTCCTCACATTTGTTGATATCTAAGGATAAAGAGACATGGTTTAAAGTAGGATGAACATAGTATGACATCATTCATATCATGGGCAAGCATATATAAAACAAACATGCTATTTTATCATTGTCTGCGCACGTGAACATAACAACTAGATTACAGATCAAGACCAAAAGAATATCCTTCATCTGTTTTAAACCATGTAAGGTGAAATGACACGTTAAGACAACTATGTATAGAAGTGAACAGAGTAACTGACATTGGCTGCAAACCAAGTAGTTAAATGAACACATCACAGTACCAATCAGTTCAAGGCAGGAGGAGTAAGAACTTACAACAGCGGCTTGAACTGGTGTGCTCATGCCCTTCATCTTCCTGGTGTGGCAATCCTTGAAGATTTGCACTGCATTCAGTTCAGGTTCTTTTTGGTCCGCACGGGCTTTCCTCTGTATTTGGAACAAGTCAATATAGATACGATAATATGGCACAAAAAAAAGAAGGAAGTAGCAGCTATTTACAAGAGTCTCGCAGTGTGCAATATAGCTACGAGATCCTATTGTCTGTTGGAATTTCACTTTAGAACGGTTGGTTTTGTTCTTCAAATAGTTAGCCTAGAAGAAGATACACTTGTAAGGCACATACATAAATACAAGTTCAATATGTGGTCTGATCAAATATATATAGGCTACCTGATACTTTGGATCAGACCAGTGTTTAACGAGGGCTGTCCAGTCTTCATCTGTAATATATTCCACTGGAGATGTTTGGGTGATTTCATTGTTAACCTTGCCTTCAAAGTGAGATTTTCTAAGGTGGTACCAATACTGTTGCAGAGCAGACTAGAAAACATGAGTGCATGCTTGTTTAGTTGCATCATCTTTCGGATTCAACTTGAACCTCATCTGTTGAAAAAAGAATGTGAGTCTTATTAGGAGGAAGCTAGAAAGTATGGGACAGAGCAAGACAATATTACTAATTGCGATGAATAACATTACTTACGGATAAATGGTCAAGGAAGGTGTTAAACTGGGTATTGTCTTTCTCATTCCTGTACTGGATCCACGTTGGGAGGATATGTGCATGACACCTAACGGCAACGACTGCCTCTAATACTAACTTGGCTGACTCTGTAGCATCACGTGGCCTTTTTAAACCTGCCTCAAAATGGATCTCCATTCTTCCTCCTTTAGATTTTGTTAATCTATCAAGCATTATCCCTGATGTCTGTTTCCGCTTGCACCGTGGTGCTAGTTCAACAACGAATATGGAAAGTGTTAGTGTACATCAAGCTGTGAGAGTACATATAAAGGAGCATGCAACTGCAACTTGACTCGGTCAAGTATCGTCTTGGTGTTGATGCTCATGAGGTTCATCTGATCTTGCCAAGTCCTGTTGTGTCAGCAGTGCTTCGGAAGTAGTGTTAGGTGTGAAGGCAGCTTGGGAACTGGCCAGTTCCGGAGCAAACGAACGAGTAACTCATTGAGATGCTAGTACAGTTGAAGCCGATGTTGCAGCTGGTGGAGCAGGTGATACTGTGTTTGTAGATTTAGCCGGTGGACTTGGACCTTCTACTGCACTATAAGTACCAGCAAAATCTCGATGGTAGATCCTTTTCCGTTTCACCCGACGAGTAACAACACTCCCTACTATATTATTTTTCTTGCTCTTTTTTGACTTTGCCATGTCAAGCCATACCCACAACACAAAAGAATAAAATCGATCTTCAGAACTCAGTGATGCATGATACAGACAAGCAATACTTTGATGTAAGACAACCGTATGAGGATGGAATATGTAAGAAAACAGGACGACATGACATATTCATAGCTCCGATGTGCAAACTAAGCAGAAGGATTTTCAAGAAAATAGAAGTAATGCAAGCTAGACACCATATGAAAGATGCAACCAATATTACTCTGCCAAGTTAAAAATGTCTTGTCATAAGTGGCAATTAGAAAAATTAGAAGCAGTACAACGTAGAAATCAATGCAAGATGCAACCACTATCAAACTGCCATGTTAAAAGCATCCAATCATGAGTGACTGATGCGGGATACACAACAGCAGTACTTTGATGTAAGAACATGGTATGATAGATAGATACAGTGTATTCTAGACACAGAAAGCCATGTCATATGCACATGTATAACATATAAACTCAGCAAGTGCAATCTAATCAAAATAGAAGAAATACAGGCTAGACAACATATGCAACATGAAACCAATTATCACACTGTCAACTTAGAGCAAGCACCTGCGATGGTGGAGTACGGGAGATGAACTCATGATGTAGACTTGGGACTTCAACATCCCCTAACTTATTCTTTTACTTCCTATTTTCTGATATTGCCTTATGAAGTCAAAACCACAAGAAGATGAATAAAGTTAGCTCTGCATAACTGGTTGATGCATGATACAGATGAACACTACTTTGATGTAAGGCAAGCGCAGGATAGGAGGATGTAATATATACAAAAAAAGACAGCATTTCATATTCACACGTACGATAGGAGGATGGAATATGTATGAAAAAACAGTAAGCGGAAGGCATTTCAACAAAATTAGAAGAAATGAAAGCTAGGCACCATATGAACATGCAACCAATATCACTCTATCAGGTAAAAAGTGTCTCGTCGTAAGTGCCATTTCAAGAAATTAGAAGCAGTACAAGCTAGAAGACAATGCAAGATGCAACCTACATCACAGTCCCAAGTTAAATGTGTCTTATGGGTAAGTGATCATTGCAGGTATAAGTTGTAAGCTACGCAGATGCAATTCAACATAATCAGAAGCAATACAAACTAGACATCATACGGAAAACGCAACCACATATAACAGTTCCAAGTAAGAGCAAGCACCTGTGATGGTGGAGTAGGGGAGATGTGCTCATCATGTACACGTATGTTCTAGAAACAGGAACACGTGTCATATTCACAGGCATTATGTGTAAAGTAAGCAGATGCAACTCAAGTTAGAAGCAATACAAGCTAGACATCATACGCAACATGCAACCACATATAATAGTGCCAAGTTAGAGCAAGCACCTGTGATGGTGGAGTAGGGGAGATGTGCTCATCATCTACACAGCTACGTTGACTGTCCAGCCTTGTGTTGTCTTGCGAATCTTGTTGGGAGGATGGCGGAGTAGAATCTGTAGAGACCCCCTGTTTGAGTTGCTCCGAAGGACCACCATCATCCACTGCCGGACTAATTTCCTTCAGCTGTAATGATTTTGCATTGTGAAGTCAAACCGATAAGAAAAAGGAATAAAATTCGCTCTTCAGAACTCATTCATGCATGATACTGACGAACACTACTCGGATGAAAGGCAAACACATGATGCGAGGATGGAATATGTATGAAAAACAGGATGGCATGACATATTCACACCTATGATGTGGTAACTAAGCAGAAGGCATTTCAACAAATTAGAAGCACTGCAAGCTAGACACCATATGAAAGATGCAACCAATATCACTCTGCCAAGTTCAAACTGTATGGCGTTTCAACAAATTAGAAGCAGTACATGCTAGAAATCATATGCAAGACACAACCAATATCACAGTGGCGACTTAAAGGTGCCTTATCATAAGTGACTGATGCGGGATATGCAAGAACAGTAGTCTGATGTAGAAACAGGAACACATGTCATATTCACAGGCATTATGTGTAAAGTAAGCAGATGCAATTCAACAAAGTTAGAAGCAATACAAGCTAGACATCATACGCAACATGCAACCACATATAATAGTGCCAAGTTAGAGCAAGCACCTGTGATGGTGGAGTAGGGGAGATGTGCTCATCATCTACACAGCTACGTTGACTGTCTAGCCTTGCGTTGTCTTGCGAATCTTGTTGGGAGGATGGCGGAGTAGAATCTGTAGAGAACCTCCGTTTCAGTTGCTCGGAAGGACCACCATCATCCAATGCCTTGCCAATTTCCTTCAGCTTTATTGATTTTGCATTGTGAGGTCATACCGACAAGAAAAAGGAATATAATTCGCTCTTCAGAACTCATTCATGCATGATACTGACGAACACTACTCTGATGAAAGGCAAAGTCATGATACGAGGATGGAATATGTACGAAAAAATGGACGGCTTGACATATTCACACCTATGATGTGGTAACTAAGCAGAAGGCACTTCAACAAATTAGAAGCACTGCAAACTAGACACCATATGGAAGGTGCAATCAATATCACTCTGCCAAGTTAAAACTGTCTCGTCATAGGTGGCGTTCATCAAACTAGAAGCAATACATGCTAGAAATCATATTCAAGACGCAAACCAATATCACACTGCCAACTTAAAGGTGTCCCATCATAAGTGACTGATGCAGGATACACAAGAAGAGTAGTTTCATGTAAGAACATGGTGTGATAGACAGATATAGTATGTACCAAAAACAGGAAAGCGTGTCATATTCACATGTATCATGTGTAAGCTAAGCAGATGCAGTTTACACTAATTAGGAGCAATACAAGCTAGACACCATATGCAACATGCAACCAGATATCACACTGCCAAGTTAGAGCAAGCACCTTGGATGGTGGAGTAGGGGAGCGGAGACTTGGACCTTGTAATGCACTATCAGTACAAGGAGAATCGGTACAGATGCTCCGTTTACGTTGCTGCAGAGGACCACCATCATCGCCTTCCTTACTCTTTTCCTTCCTCTTTCTTGATTTTGCCTTGTCAAGTCAAACCCACAAGAAAAAGGAATAAAATTTGCTCTTCAGAACTCATTGATGCATGATACTGACGAACACTACTTTCATGTAAGGCAGCCGCATGATAGGAGGATGGAATATGTATGAAAAACAGGACGGCGTGACATATTGACATGTATGATGTATAAAGTGTAAACTAAGCACAAGGTGCTTGAACTTGTTAGAATCAATGCAAGCTAGAAACCATATGAAAGATGAAACCAATATCACTCTGCCAAATTAAAAGGGTGCCCTAACAAATGTATTTGACCAAATTAGAAGCAATACATGGCAACAGGCTAGAAATAATATGCAATATGCAACGAATAAAGGTGACTCATCGTAAGTGATTGATGCAGGATACAGAAGAGAGGTAGTTTCATGTAAGAACAAGGTTAACACATAGATGTAGTGTGTACCAAAAATAGGAAGGCATGTCATATTCACAGGTATAGTGTGTAAACTAAGCAGATGCAATTTACCCTAATTAGAAGCATTACAAGCTAGACACCGTATGCAACATGCAACCACATATCACACTGCGAAGTTAGAGCAAGCACCTGTGATGGTGGTGTAGGGGAAGTGCGGTCTTCAAGTACAGAGCTACGTTCAATATCTTCATTTAGGCTTGCTGTTTCTTGAGAATCATGTGGAGAGGATGAAATTGCATTCTTTATAAGAGTATTGCGTCTCATATTAACCCACGCGGGCGTGACTGTCTCATCATAAGCGATAGATGCAGGATACACAAGAACAGTAGTTTGATGTAAGAACATGGTGTGATAGGCAGATGTAGTATGTACCAAAAACAGGAAGGCGTGTCATATTCACATGTATAATGTGTAAGCTAAGGAGATGCAATTTAACAAATTAGGAGCAATACAAGCTAGGCACCATATGCAACATGCAACCAGATATCACACTGCCATGTTAGAGCAAGCACCTTGGGTTGTGGAGTAGGGGAGATGAGATTTGGAACTAGCACTGCAGTACGAGTAGCAGGAGAATCTGCAGAGATCATCTGTTTCGGTTGCTCCAGAGGACCACCATCATTCCGTGCCTTCGTCCTTTCAGATTTTGCCTTGTCAAGTAAACACACAAGAAAAAGGAATGAAATTCGCACTTCCAAATTCGTTGATGCATGATACTGACGAACACAACTTTTATGTATGGCAACCACATTGTAGGAGGATGGAATATGTATGAAAAACGCTAAGCAGAAGGCATTTCAACAAATTGGAAGCAATGCAATCTAGACACCATATGAAAGATCCAACCAAAATCACTCTACCAAGTTAGATGTGTCTCATTATAAGTGGCACTTCAACAAATTAGAGGCAATACATGTTTGAAATGATATGCAAGATGCAACCAATATTACACTGTCAACTTGAAGGTGTATCGTCAGAAGTGATTGATGAGGGATACACAAGAAAAGTAGTTTGATGTAAGAACATGGTTAATAGAAAGACGTAGTATGTACCAAAAACAGGAAGGCATGTCATATTCACAGGTATAATGTGTTAACTAAGCAGATGCAATTTACCCTAATTAGAAGCATTACAAGGTAGACACCATATGCAACATGCAACCACATATCACACTGCCAAGTAAGAGCAAGCACCTGCGATGGTGGTGTGGGGGAATTGCGGTGATCAACTAGAGAGCTACGTTGACTATCTTCATTTAGCCTTGCTGTTTCTTGAGAATCATGTGGGGAGGATGACACTGCACTCTTTAAACGAGTAGGGCGTCTCACAGTAACCCACTCGGGTGACTGTCTCATCATAAGTGATTGACGAGGGATACAAAAGAGCATTAGTTTGATGTACGAACATGGTTAATAGACATATGTAGTATGTATCAAAAACAGGAAGGCATGTCATTATCAAAGGTATAATGTGTAAAGTAAGCAGATGCAATTTAACCAAATTGGAAGCAATACAAGCTAGACACCATATGCAACATGCAACCACATTTGACAGCGCGAAGTTAAAGCAAGCACCTGGGATGGTTGTGTGTGGCAATTGAGATCATCAACTGCAGAGCTACGTTTACTGTCTCCAACTGCTGACACTGCACCCATTAGAGCGCTGAAACGCTTAGTGCTTATCTTCGAATTACACTGGAGCGACTTCTGTCTTTTCTTTTCTGCATTCATCAACACTGCGTCAGAGTCTGAAATACCCATGCATAAAAAAACAATAGTGTGAGTATGGGTGAAGTGTGTGCACAATTAGTACAGTGTAAAGGTAGCAGATAGCAGGTCGGTGAGAAATAAATGACGGGAGACATATGATAGCTCTACAACATGCATGGCACACTAAATTACTACAGGATTCTATGAAAATAACAGTCGACTGAAAACAAATAGGTCAGTCCATTTTTTCTGCACCGTCCGATGTACAAAGAACGGGCAGATCGCCTTCATCTACCTCCAGCCAGTCAGTGTTGACGATCTTCCTCGAAACGCCAGCGACCACCGGCCCAGTATTCCTCCCCTGCCTGCGCCCTCCCCTCGACCTCACCGCACCGCCGTGCTTGGCACCGCCCCCGGCCATCCATTCAAGCCCCGCCGACCTCCAGATCGGGCGCAAGCAGCTCCTGCGCCCCACACCCCTATGATAGACACCGATGCGCCGCTTCCCCGGGGAACAGGCGGACTAGGTGCTCCGCGCGCCTAAGCGGGTGCTGCTTCTTTTAATTGCGGTTCGACTGACCCTGAATTGAAATCCAGGCGGGCTACTGACCTCTAGCAAAGGTGAAATAGTAAAGGGAGGAAACCTTGTGCATTTAGTATCACGAAGAAGATGAAGTAAGAAGCGCTCAACTAGTTTCTTTCGTGGGATGAATATGGTGTGAGTAGAGACGTAAGATTTGCACGAATAAGGGAAGAGGAGTACCTCTTTCTGCTGGCAGTGCTGTGCCCTCCTTCTGTTTTTCCAACGATCTTCTTGTGGTTCGCTGGAAACGAGAAGTTGTGGAGGACGGTGGAGCCTTGGACGAACCCATGGCCAAGTTGTTGAGTGTGGTGCGGTGGCCGTCTATCGGCGGCGGGGAACCAGATTCGAGGCGGCGAACGACGGTGTAGCGGGAACAACTCCGATGCGGTGGACGGTTGCGATAGTGGAGCGGCAGCAGTGAGGCGCAGGACGGCGTGGTCGGAGTGGTTCTGGTACGGCGCACGTCAGCGTCGGCGTCGTGGAGGCAGCTCTGCCTCGGCTTCAGCTGCTAAGTCCTTGAGGGCGTTGCGGTTGCGGTTGCGTTGGACGACGACGTCGGGGTACCGGCTCCGGCGTGATGGAGGAGGGCGGCGGTGGATTGGCCGCTATGGCGTGGAGGACGGAGGAGGCTGGGGTTTCGCGGCTGGTGGAGAGGGTGTTTTCGCGCCCATGGAGTATGAATGGGGAAATGGAGGGAGGCGGGGAACTAAGGGGGAACAATGTTTCGGTTTGAGACGCGCTTGTTTGAAATTTGGGGAAAGTTACAAACTTTGCCCCCATCTAAAATTTCGGACATATTGCGGGTTGGGGGTAGGACAGTCATGTCAGGTGTCCCAAATGTGGGCGGGATAGATTTCGGCCGAGCGCATGGGTGTTTAGGCGCCCACGGCGTATGAATGCTTCTCGGAGGCGGTTGAGACTGGCGTCTTGGTGAAGTTACAAACCTACCCCGGTTTAGACCTTTGGACATCGGGCCGATAGGCTACACGGGCCAGAGTCAGGACAGTAATTTCCTACCACCAAACATTAGTCTCGCGCGGTTTCGGGTGACCACAGGCCTATTTGGCGCTTCGTTCAATATTTGGGAGCAGAAGCATTAACGTTTTCGGTTCTCTTGAATTGAACTTTCAGGATTTGTCAAACTTCACAAATCTTTACTCTTGAAAATCCTAAAGCTACGATTATTTTGGAATGGAGGGGGTACATTTGAATATACATTGTACACGAGTATATATTAAAAAATATGCAACTTACCTCAGTTCATGCATGGTTCCAGATATAATCTCCTTGGTTGCAAAAAAAAGTTAGATATGCGTATGAATATATATAGCATGTTCAAACTCACAACAAAGATTGATGCCCCCTTTTACATCTGATTTACAAATGCCATTATCTCGGGTTCAAATAGATGAATGCACTTCCTATGAATTCGAATCTTCGAAACCCCCTTTATGTTGAATTCGACATGTATTCTATTTCGTAGCTAGCAATTTGGAATGTATCCATGCAAGTGACAAATGTATAAAGTGCTTCACACTAACAACATGGAGTGCACTAATTAATGTTTATATATGAATTGCAAAAGCATCCATTGCCTGTATTTCAAACCGCTCTCACTCTATGGATCGATAATATGAAATAAACACATGCACATGCTAGAATTCAATAGAGTATGGGTGTCTGATAGACCGATTTTCGTCCATACGCAATTTGCAAAATTCATGATCTCATCCAAAAATAATAATGCCATTTATATTTTAATTTAATGCGTAGAACCGCCTTTTACACGTAGATGCACTATGCCTCGGCCCGTTCTCACAAACGCGTTATATATCTCTCTATCTAACGCATAAGTGCACACACTTTATATGCATCGGCATTTCTCTTTCACACATGCTCACAATCTCTCTCAGGGTGTCGGGGTGTCTCACGCACATGCTCTCTCTGTTTCTCTCTCTCTCTCTTTCTGACTACTATGTACCACTCTTTTCACTAATCTCAGTTGGAAAACACTATTTCTCTCACATGCATATATACACACGCACGGTCTCTACTAGCCCTCTATACGCACATATATGTGCCTACGTGTCTCCCGCACGCACATTATCTTTAGGCCTCTCTCGCACACATTGCCCCCCCCAGACACACCTCTCTCTTAGTAGTTGGCAGATATGATTTCATCATATCATTCGGTAGGATATCCCTGGCTGTTAGGCTGGATGGTAATACGAGGCAAAGTTTTACCCTAGTTCGGACCCTTGCAGTTGAAGAAAGAGCCTACTCCTGGTACTGTATATTAGTGATAGGGGTGTGTACAAAGTACACGTGAATACCAGGCATTGTGCGTGTGTGTATACTATCGACGAACTAGCCCCCAAGCTTCTATAACATACTGGGGGCCTAGGGTTACAAATCATATATAGTCGGCTTATCACCAGTGGGGATAGAGTCCTCCGCGACTCTGGTAGCTTCGTGTTGTACGCCGAGTCCTCCACATGGGTCTTCGTATAACGCGTCTCGGTCCAACCTATATGTGGCGCAGGATGGAACCGACCCATGAGTCTTCATGTTGACCCACCACAACTAGAAATGATGTGCCCACCACACCACACACGCAATCGGCCACTAAGAAAATAAGCATATACAATAGTACAACGGTATCTAGCTCACGATACGTCTCCATATTTTGTTGATGACACTGACGGACTTTGCATTTGATGCGTGCTCCGTATTTTGTTGACGACACTTACGGTCATTGTATTTGAAGCGAAAGCACGATATGGTCACTGGACTTCAGAATAAGCTCATCACGGTCACCACATACATTTTGTCGTGCTAACCAACATGTGGTTGGATGGTTAGGAGGACAGTGGTTTCTCGAGCCCACCAAGGTTAAAGTCCCGGTGCTCGCATTTATCTTGTGTTAATTTCAGTATTTTCCGGCGATGTGCGTTCAGTGGGAGGAGACGTTCCACTCGACTACGAGGCACCTATGGTGACTTCGTAAAATCTCAAGATCATATATGCTGGCCCACTCTCTCGAAGGTGCTCATAGGGGTAGGGTCGCGTGTGTGCGCTTATAGCGGTGAGTGCTTGCGCGTATATATGAGCCCTTGCGTCTGTACCGTGTTAAACAAATACATGTCATGATTATACGGTCACTGGCTCACCCGTACAACTCCGTATTTTGTTGATGACACAATCAATTGACCAGTCAAACGTTCCACGCGGCGCAACTAGTGTTGCACCATCGGGGCGCGTAACCGTGGGGCCCACCTGTCAGCCCGTATATGAAAGAAAGAAATGGTAGTTTGAGTCTGTACTGTGTTAATAAAATAGGAGTACATTTTAGGGTGATCATACGGTCACTGGCTCACCATAGAGCTCCGTAATTTGTTGATAACACGATCAATTGACCAGTCAAATGGTCCACATTCAGCAGTGCACATTACCATAGGGCCCACCCGTCAGCGCGTATATGAAGGACAGAAATGGTAATAAATTAGTGGTTGGTGGTATTCGAAGTCGTGAGACCTCTGGTTGGCAGTCGCCGGCGGTTGGGGGGCGTTGATTGGGCGGTGGGGTGGGGATCGCCGGAGAAAAATCTCGGCGAGGGGGGCCTAGAGGGATGGCCGGTGCAGCGGTGGACCAGCGGTGGGGAGTGGTTTCAGGGAGGGCGGCGTGGCGGCGCGGGCCGGCCCGGGGCGCGGGGCTGGCGGTTCGGCCGGTGGTGGCTGGCGGCTCAGGGGGTGGAGTTTGATGATAAACTGGAGGCCCTTGATTTCGTATCAACGGCTGGAAAATCTAATGACCAGAGATGAAGAAGTCAGTCGACTGACGTGTAGCCTGACCCCACACATACACATGCACGCACGCAAGACACGCACGCATGCATGCATGCAACACTGACACGTACACATAACATACACATGCACGCATGCTGGCGTGCAACACTGACACGTACACATGCACTCACAAACACACGCACGTACGCACCCATGCATGCAACACTGAAACGTACCCTTGCACGCACGCAACACTCGCACGCCTGCATGCACACAGCACACGACGCAAGACACACGCTCAACCTATACGTGCATGCACCCTTTGTTAAGGACATGGATTGTTACGGGTATTAATCAATCTTATCTGTGATAAGCAGAACATTAATGTTTGCAGCGGTCTTTATGAATCACAACGTATCGAACGGGCTATCAACATAGTAGGCTTATCTACATGAAAAAGATGATGTCACACTCAATGAACAATCATCGGTTTATGAAATGCCCGCTTCTGACCGCCCTGGCCCACCAAAGGTTCCTCTGCTGTGCGCTGCCTGCGTTGGGTCACTGACATGCAGGCCATGTACCCAAAGAGCCCACACGTCAGTGGAAGAACGGCGCGGTGTCCTAGGTCAGAGTCGAGGGCGCCACTCGCTGCACGCCCGGCTGAACACGCCTCCTTGCCGCATTCAAACGCCTCCATGAAACCCGCCCGTGTGGAAGCCAAGAAACCCACTCTGGACACACGTCCGTTCATGACCGGGCCGGCATTAAACGCAACACCGGCCGAGCTCCTCCCGTCCGCCGTCTATTTAATATCCTATTTAAACGAGGCCAAACGCCGGCCAAGAATCACACACCTCGGCCACTCCCCTATCTCCTCCTTCACCATTTTGTCCACTCTTACAATGGCTTACTAAGAGTAGTTATTCCGCATCAAAGCCGGCTGGGTAGCCCGCCGGATATGAGCTATGCAGCTTGCTGATCCACCTCCCTCCCCTCGCCCGACGGAGCCAGTTGCCGCCCCAAGCCGGCGCGCGGTTCAGCAACTCGCCGCTCCAGGCCAGCTCGACGAGGAGCGGCGCACGGGCGTCGTTGCTGCCGTCCACGCCGCCGCCTCGTACCGCGTCTCCCGTTTCTGTGGCCGAGACTCCCATGCCGGCGGCCGCACCATGCAAGCAGCGACAGAAGCCAGGTGCGCGGAGAGCGACGAGTCGGTGGCCAGCGCCTCCGCGTCCGCCGCCATCAGCGAGCAGAAGTAGAACACGGGAGGCCGCCGCCGCTTGGGTCCCATGAAGGCCACCGCGGAGGCGACGCCGGCGTACACAGCAGGTGTCTTGCCGGATCCTTTTATTGCGAGGACCTTTGTCGACCCCGCATGGGCTCCAGGGAAGAGGGGAATGTTAGGATGAACTCGAGCCGGTGCCGGCCATGGCGAAGTAGTGGCCGGTGATGAACTCGAACCGGTGCCGGCCACCATCATCTTCGGCATCAGCCAATGATATCAGTTGGGCAGTGGGGAAGCGAGCCGTCCTTTGCGCTGAAGCATATACCTCCGGGGCTCCCGGCAGTCCGGTGATCGTGCTGCCGGACATGAGGAACACAAATCGATCGGCGGGCGACCATTTAGGCCAGGTATTATATACCTGTGCTGTCCAGAACTAGCACCGCGTAGTTCATTTGAATGTAATGAAATCCGTCATGTTTGTATGAAAATCCGGTATTTTATATGATTTCCGTCGTTGTTTATATGAAATATCAGTTTGTCTACGTGTTTGCGTGAATTTCGTCCGGTTGGTTGAGTTGCTGTCATAATGTGTGCGGCTACGGTTGGATGGCGTAATTTGCGGGTCGCCGGTCGGTCTGCGGGCGGCTCGGGCGGCGTTGTGGGACAAAAAAACACAGCTCGTGCGAGCTCGTCTCCAACGTGCGCGCTGGAGGATGCATGACAGCATGAGCACCCGAGCCATTCCTCGTTCATCGGTGGCAAAGGCACCGGTGGACAAAAGGGTCGCCAATATTTTGGCTACCCCGGGCAAGATCCAAACAGCCCCTCCCAACAGATT
This sequence comes from Triticum aestivum, assembly GCF_018294505.1. Classification (NCBI taxonomy): domain Eukaryota; kingdom Viridiplantae; phylum Streptophyta; class Magnoliopsida; order Poales; family Poaceae; genus Triticum; species Triticum aestivum. The sequence goes on from NC_057813.1 coordinate 605,510,255, forward strand.
CAAATCCCTCGTTCGCCGTGGAATTTTGCCATGTGTTGTTTTCATGGACTAGCAAGATGCCCGTGCATTGCACGGAACATCAAGATGCATTTTTTTACAAACTCCCGCATGCATGCAAGGGATAATTAATGTCCTCCTTTGCTAGTACCACGAGGCAAACACCATTAATATTGCATCGATTAGTGTTAGTGGCCTTGTATATCTGCAAATTGTAATTTTGATAGTGGCCCCTTGTATATAAAAATGGAGGGAGAAAGATGAGAGATAAGGTGAGGAGGAGTGGGGCGTGGTGGTGACTGGTGGTCGGACTGGGCGGAGGCATGGGGATGGACGGCGCATTATGTCTAGGTTTGTATCTCTCTCACACACACCCACGTAGGTGGGGGACGTGCACGAAGAGAAGAGGTGCACGCACGGCGCACGTACTCCCGTCTCTTTCCCAACCACACCCGCGCGGGTACACGGTGGAGCTCATTTCTGTACGAAAAGGCAGCCCACGTGGTAATTTGACACGTGTACTGGTTGTCCACTTGGTGGAGGGAGGATCGTCTACCACGGGTGAACAAACAAATTGCGACTTGACGTGTTATGTTAAAAAAGAGGCAAACCATGTGGGGCCTACCTTAGAGGCAAGGCTCTATACACTGGAGTACTTTTGATGTGTCCCGTCAACTCGCAGAACGAGGAGAAGCTTGCTTAGTACGCCGTCTCCCCCGCCCACGGGCGCGGTGGCTCGCAGGATGAGGTGAAGCTTGCTTACGAGTAGTAGTAGTACTACTACTGTACGCCTTACGCCCGCTCCCTCGCCCACGCGCGCGGTGGCTCGCAGCACGAGGAGAAAATTTTACTACTCCCTCCGTTTACTCCTCGTCCCTACTACGTACCTTGGTTAGAGAGATTATCATATTGTTTGGAATATATATGTCCTTTAGTACTCCCTCCATTTACTTATACAAGGCCACTATAAAAAATACATTTTGCATCTATACAAGGCCACAAATAGTAATCGAGACAAAAGTTACTACTCCCTCCTTTCCAGTTTATGGCTCAATTTCAAAATCTCTCCAACCAAGGTAGACGGTGAGTGGTCGAATTAATTTCGTAGTTTGCACAAGTAATTAGTATGCTCGTTTTTCTCAAGAAGTTATGTTTACCGAGGCATTAATTAGAACGAATGCATGAATGACCACTAAATTTCCATGAACTTCTACATGCATTGGTGAGTTTCCTCTTGACACTGCTTGCATCGGGTGATCTAACGCACCTCGAAATCCAACATGTAATGGTACTACTACTAGTAGTAGAATTGAGACTTATCAAACGGAAAAACGAATGTTTTTTAGATGAGCCCTATAAACCCTAGTGGGTACGTACTCCGTAAAAACAGATTTTTCCAAAACTAAGTCGCTCCCTTTCATGAATTCTGTAGTATACTCCTCCGTCGACGCTCCCTTTCATGAATTATGTACTTCCTGTCGCCGACATGTGGGACATATAGCAACCGGGTCGACGTGTCAAGCACCAAATAACAGTGCAGAACAGCAGGGGGGACGCACCCCACTCGTACCGGCCCAGTAGTAGTAATGAGCAATGAGACGTCAAATCACAATGCCGCACCTTCCCAGACGGACGAAGCAACCATTATTTCACACTTCGGTTCGCCATCATCTCAAACCACGTAGTATTGCTTCTGCCTCAAGAGGGACACGCGCATCGCCTTGGTACATCATGACACGTGGGACCGCATGACAGGCCATGCTCCCCCGCCGATCGCTCGGTAAAATCACCTCATTTTTACTATACTTCCTCCGTATCGGTTTACTACATGGCATGCACGTCGTTCTAGGTTGAGAATTTAACTGGCTATATATGTGATGAACAGTACTCTAGCCTTTTAAAAAATGTATACTTTTGTACAGTAGTAGTATCGATGGATTGCGCCATGGAGCAAAAATTGAAATTAAAAAAAAGGTGGTACATATAGAGAGCGCTCGTCGCCAAATTATGCATATAGTACTATTAAAAAAGCTAGTACGTGCTTAATTGGGGTGCTAAATTCTATTAAAGAAATACTAGTAGTATGTACATACTGAAGAGTTAAAGTAACGAGAAGAAACATAACATAGTTCTGCTGGGGGCTCAGCACAACACACCCCTCAAATTAAACTAAGCACACCTGAAATTAAACTATGCAACTAATCCGGTAGACACTGCATTAGAACCACCATGAGCAACGATACTGACACCTTACTCACTCGGAGTCCTCGTCCACGTCCTCGACTTCGTCCTTGTCCCTCTTCCTCTTGGCCGATACTTCTTTGCTTGAACCGCACACTTGGCTCTTGCTCTTCATCCAACCCTTGTAGATATTGAAACAAAGGTAGCCATCCATTGCAGCGTAGTGGATGTGGTCTATATCTAGTACATTCCGCTGCCATGCATGACGATGAAACGTGTAATGAGGTTTCTCCAGTTTACGGTACGAAGGATGAACCATGGCTCCTGCCAGGGTCAGCATTGAAGGCTGGACCGAGAGGGCAGCAGCCGATTCTTCTGGAGGTCGAAGGGGTTGCCTACAACGAGGCCTATCCGACCCAGGACTTCTTTGTCGTTCCTAAAGTCTACAGTAACGAATTTGACTAGGTTGCTCTCGAGGAAGTTCTTAAAATCCAGGCATTCAACGTCGGCATGGCATATGTGGTAGACCAAGCATAAGTCATGCACGCAAACCTGGATCACGGCGGGCTTCTTCCTCTCTTCGTCCTTTAGATCCTTCTCTCGTCCCAGGACTGTGGTGTACTCAACATCTAGCCCAGCGACCCACTCATCATCTGAGTTTTCGAACATGCGTCTGAAGCGAGAAAGGCATCCTTTCACCGTCGCGGAAGAACGGGTGTAGATGACGTCGAACTCATCGCCGGTGATGGTTCTAACCTTGTACTCACCGCCGATCATGGAGATTTGGGACGCCATGGATTTGGGAGGAGGGTTAGGATTAGTGGAACTGCCGTAATGTGAAAGGACGGGACGACTAGGAGCGAACCGCCGTAGTATTAAAGGACGTGCGGGGACGAGTAGGAGCGAACTGCCAGCGTGCGAACGGCAGGGTAGTGGCTTTCCATTCTCCCATGATACGGGCTTCCGAGAGCCCTTGGATCTGAGATCGAACGGTTGCATGGCGTGATTCTAGACCTATGGGTGAATATCCTATCCTGGAGGGTTATTCTGCAAATTTTCAGCAACTTAGCATGCGACCGTTTGATCTCAGATCCAAGGGCTGCCAGCAGCCCGTATCATGGTCGCGCCTACCACGACCGTCGCGTCGCTCGCGGGTCGCGCCCTTGGAGATTTAACATGGTGCGTTAGGCTATCTGATGTTGGCATGTCATACATAGTCATCACTTAGTCACTCATACTACAACAAGGTTGGCTATAAGGTTGGCTATAAGTGTATTTTTTTACTTCTCTATCTCTTTCTTCGTACTCCCTCCGTCCCATAATATAAGAACGTTTTTGACACTAGTGTAGTGCCAAAAACGTTCTTATATTATGGGACACAGGAGTACTAGTATTTATTGCATTTGCCAAGGAGTGACCTCTTCCAATGAAATGGTGTGTTGTTCTAAGTTTGCTTCATTTAATTAGCTATAGACTCAAAATTGTCTTTTCACCTAGGTACACGCGCTTAGCACCGTTTCTTCCTTGGGTCACCAAACTAGTCTCTCTCTTCTTGATTAACTTGCCACATCAGACTTTATGCCTATGTGGCAAGCTTAGCACCTGTAGGAGCAAGTAAGTACAATAGTGCGCTTTACATGGCATTTTTGCATATGTGGAGGAAAGAGAGGCAAGGAAAAAGTGGAGAAGTGGGCTCTCATGCAAGAGCCAGCCTCTACTACATGGTGGAGCATTGGGAGAGGCACCTGTATGGAGGTGGTCAGGAATCGGGAGACTCACGCCGGTCGTAGCGCCGCAGTTAAAATGATAATGGCAAGTCAAATCACGGGGCCCCACCTGTCCAGCAGTAACTCGCTGTCAAATCACACAGCCCTACGTTTGCAGCAGCCTACTCCCTCGTCTTCTCGCGTCTCTGTCGAACCGACTAGGCGGAACTGCCCCGCCTACCGCGCAGGAAAAGCCCCGCCCTCGACTTTTAAATACAACTACATCCGCTTAAGAATCCAATGATATACTTTTTGTGACATAGTAACTCATATTTAGTTAGTCAAATGGATGACCTAGAACTACGTGCACGCCCTATAAACCGAGACGCCTAAAAATAAAAAACCGAGACGGAGAGGGTAGTTCAGCACGTATCTTTTTAGATCAATATAGTCGGGATTCACCAAGGAGCAAAACCAAGTGGTAGGCTGCTCCTGTCGTGTTGGCGTAGCAACTCAAGCAGGGTCAGTCCGCACACGAAATGGCGACACACTTAACAGGACCCCTTTGGCCGACATGTGGCTCATCCACCGTCTTGTTCCACGTGCGATGCACCAAATTACAGTTCGGAGCAGCGGTTGGAATTGGAGGCACCCCGGTCGTAGCGCCGCAGTAGTAGAAAATGAGCGATGAGGGGTCAAATCACAAAGCCCCACCTTTCCCGCATTAAGCTGGACGGACGAAGCAACCATCATTTCACTCTAGGGCGCAAGAGCATAAAGAAAAGAGAAAACAATGATGCGTGCGGCAGCTACCTAGGGCACCCTAGGGTAGGGGTCTCCACTACAGATCCTTTTTTTGAAAGCGCCTCCACTACAAATCGGCTTCTCCCTCGTCCTCTTGAAGAAAACCGATGATGAGTGCGGCTGTAGGGTTTGTAGGAGTACTACGGCGTGCGGGGCCACGTCGTAGTAAACGGGTTCGAGTCGACGCCTTAAATATGTGTGGGCCGCTTGGTTTTACGGGAACGAGGCAACATTTTGGGTTCGGGGACCAGTGGAGATATAGTACGTACAAAAAATTGTGGACGTAGGTTCGACCGAAAGGCAATGATGCATGGGCCCTGCATTTTGATATACCCGGGGCCGCGTGAAATTTGCTACTCTACTCAAAACTAGTAAGGTACACATGCATTGAACGCATGAGATTTCGAAACCAAATTATGAATAAATACACACTATAGCATGTAAAGCTTTGAGTCATATATGCATGATGTAGATGTTCGTTTAGTTCTTATAGTTCATCTCATTCAAAATCAATTAGTTTTATAAAAATGTTAAGATTCATGGGGTTGTGCATTGTAAAGCATAAAGTAAAAAACAAATAATGGCAATTCATTTAGAAAAAAATCAATTATGATACAGAAGATTCTAGAACAAAGGAGAAGTGCTTGTGTTTTGAGGTTTGTGCATTATGCTTAAGTTCAACCATGGAGTCTTCTAAATTGTACATGTGGCAGATCTGGTGGAATGTTGATGATATCCAACGGCCAGTAGTGCTCGGATTTGCCATCTCTGCACTGTCGGATTAGCTTCATCCAGCGACCATCTTTCAAAGTTATTGGCACACTATATAGTTCTTGTGCCATAGTTGCATGTTTTGGAAAAAAGCTACTAGTGGGTTGTACTATCTATTTAGGAATAGAAGATGTATACATGGAAGTTGTAGGGAAAGAGATGACATGGAGCATCTCAATTCCTATGAGTAGGGATTGGAAAAGAGATGTCATTTGGTTCACATCATAGGAACTTTTCTATTGAATCTAGAGATGACATGTATCTCAATTCCTATGAGGAGGGATTAGAAAAGAGATGTAATTTGGTTCATATCATAGGAACTTTTCTATTGAATATACGCTAATGTTTATTTTCCTTTGAAATTAAGGGAGTATAGGAATCCATTCATATGAACCAAGTGGCTCTAAAGCTATAGAAATGATATCATGTTTATTTCCTTTGAAATGTGGAGTATATGAATCTATTCCTATGAACCAATTGGCTCTAAAGGAAAAAATCCTATAAAAATCATATCATATAGAGTTCCTATGATATTCCTCGACACCAAAGGATGGTTGAAATTGCTGCGGGTGATACGATGGTCTTTCTTTGTAGACTCCTCCCCCATCTTTATAGTTACCTCTCGAAGATGAATGAAATGATATATACAGGGTATTCTACATGTGCAATTTGGTACACGAAAACTCGGTAAAAGTTTGCGAGGTTCGAATTTTCAATAAAGCTATATGCACTGCATTTCGGAACGGAGGGAGCATACGGCAGTTGCTAACACTCACGTGGAAGATTTGTGTGTAGGAGGAGTGGCTGTTCTGTTAAATGACATGGCAAAACTGACACTGTCGGATGCCGATCTAACGGTTCTTACGGCGTTCGTCAGGAAAAGGCTTGTGGCGAACGTTTGTCGGATAATGATTTACGGACACATGCATTGCATTGATACGTGCCCCCCTCTCTCTCACGCACACGCACCCTCACGAGTCACGACTCTCCCGAGTCCTCTCGCAGACTCGCACGTCGCACCCACCGTCTATCTGCAGGTAGACGTCACGCACATGTGTGCTCTTCACACCCTACCCTCAGAACTTCTAAAAAACAAAAGACGTCGCGCACATTTTATTTTAGCTCACACGTCACACACTTATACTATTACTCTTGCGGCGAACGTTCTTTGGGCATAGTATATTGTACTCTCACGAAGAGAAGCGGTGCACGCACGCACTAGTTCTCTCACACCCACTCGCAGGTACACGTAGGAGCGCATTTTTTTGAAGCTGGTACAACAAAATCACTCCACTATATATATATAAGCAGGAGCCTGAGCGCTTGCTTTACTAGGGTTCCTCTCGTTCACTCTCTCATGCTCTCCAGATCTAAGCAAGACATAGGTGGCCACACTCTCTCTCAGCTCATGGTTGGTCATAAATCCGGTCGGACAACCTCGACCGGGGCAGGGGTGTAGGTGCATCGTTCACGCTGTCGTCGGCGGCGAGGGAGGAGACCAACGGCTGCCCGCGCGTCTCGATCAGTGGCCGTGTCGTTCTCTCCGAGAGAGCGCCGACTCGGGAGGGCCTCTGACCCCTTCTTCCTCCCTGCGGTATTGTGGCCAAGATGCGGCCTCCCGACGCCGTCTTTGCCACATGCCGACGACCCTCAGGTATATATTCCTTCGAAACGGAACACCTGCCTTGCTCTACTACCCCAGCTCCCTTCGTGTGGATCTTTTTCTACTTCCGTCCGCTATTCCAAAGCCACCTAGACTTTTACTATTATTAGAGGTAAAGCTAGGTCATATAGTCGGCTCTAAGAGTTGGTTCAAACAGGGAAGAAAGTGGGAAAGCTGTAGCATGAATCTAGGACTTGGTTCTAAGAGGAAACAGGGGAAAGTAGTGATACTGGCTACCCAATCGTTCTCTTGGTTGAAAATACGAAGAAAGCATGGTGGATGGCGAAGGGTGGGGGGAAGTGGACCTATATCTTGGTTGAGAAAGGAAAGAAAGTGACAGGTGTTGGGGGACAACGCAAATGAGAATGAGTAGGTCTAGATTTCCAATGCTCGCATAGGAAAATGTCGCCGAGGAGATAAAAAATGGGACAAATGCAGACATGTTGCCTTAGTGTTTGCCGCTCTCGGCAGCCACATCTGCCTCGCCACTTTATACCCCTGTTGTCCCTACGCTCATATCGCTACTGTTAATGTAAAATCACATGAAGCATTAAGCAATGCCACCTAATGTCACTATAAGTAATGGTCTAGTGCCGTCGATAAATTGAAGCAATGCCACCACCATTTTATGAAGTGCTTCCGTCTTGCTTTATTTCCCATGAGTTGTGTTTTTGCAGTTACACTTAAATCTCACACCGCTAACATTGCTTCATCCCAGTGGAACTGCACAAATTTGATTGCACATTTACTGACCATGTGCTACTCTCATGACAGTAATACTAATGCTATTGTTCTGCATGTTAATCTAGTGGCATTGTTGATGTGATGTGATGCTACTTACTTAAGGACTCTTCATACTGTCAATCTAGTGCCAATTATAACAACAATAGATGCTGCTATTAATCATACGCCACTGCAAATATTTGTCACTTTTTAAATAACTGTATTTCGTATTTGCGCAAACAGGGATGTCTGTCTCCATATCGTTTCGGGATGTCTGTCTCCGTATCGTTTCTATTCGCGCAATCAAAATCACACACCTCAGTTTTAGTACAACTGTGCAAAATGAGATGGCTATCCTCGTTGCCGTCGTCTAACCTCCAGTCTTCAAGGTATTCCTACATTGGTAGTAACTATGGTAGAATGACCAACGCAATCTAAAAGAAGCTGATTCGTACGTTTTACTTCCTCATTTCAGTGTAGGGACGAGCGAAAACAACTGCATCTTAGTCCGGAATATACTTTCTACCAGTTCATCCATGGACCGAGGACTAGCTGGCACGGCTGCACGGTGGTTTTTTGGACAGGTGCACGGACAAGAGGCATTGTGGTCTGCTTATTTCTGCAAATAGCAGTGCTTAAATTTAGTGGAATGCACAAGAATTTCACCTGGTCAGTACACTGCATGGTTCAGTTCAGCATTCCAGCTGAGACCACAATTATAATTGGTTATTCTGGAATGAGAGAACCTAACCCTAGATGGTGGCAACAAGAAAAAAGCAGAGTGAAGTCCAGGAAATTTAAGCCTGTCGGGAGGCCCTTTGCTCAGAGAAGCCTTGCTTGTTTTTTCCTGATTTGTAAACCTTCTCACAACTTTGTCTTTTGTTGTGAACTAGTATATGTTTGTTATGTTCTATGAATCATTGAGATGTATAAAATTGCTTAACTTATGCTTTTCAAGTTTTTACGAAGACGAGTTTAATGTGAGTGTTCTACATGAGTGCTGGACTAGCGTGTGAACGTTCGGAATTTACATTGTGGCCTCAGTTAACTGCATGAACCACTGTAACAAGATACATAGTTGCTTATATGTCAGACAATAGATTGTTGATTGTTAGCTGGTCGATAGCCTAGTGTTGAAGCGAGCTGAGCCAATGTGCCGTGTTTTGAACAACTCCTTACAAGTGGGGTAGCACCAACAGTGTTTACAAGTACTTATGTATACGTCAGCACACAGTTCTCAAACGAGTGCTCTATTTCATCAAAACACACACTGCTCGTATGATAAACCATGACAACTTATGTCTTACCATGCCATATTCATGAAAAAACTAGCAAGGACGCATCTGTTTCGGCTACAATTACGATGGTTCTCACATGATTCACGGGCACACAAAAGTAGCAGCAGTTCCCATAGACGGATTCAAACAGAGTACTAGCCCCAGAGGGGTCGATAATAGGCAAGGTTCGGATAATTAGACACAATCCAAACTACTATTAAACACTAGCTGGGGCAACTATTTCATGCCTCGATCTAATTTGGGCTGGACACAAGACGGACCTTGCCATGAACATCATCGAGGACGTCCCGCAGCAGCTCAATCCTGTGAACTTTCATGAAGACAACCCTGTGGCCTTGCCACTGACAAACTTGTTTGTGGAGGCATGCCACGTCATCTTCCTGCGTAATCTTGACAAGAACAGTATGCCTCACAAACGAAGGAGTAGCTTTGAACTTCTTGTGCTTCAGTACACCCTGGACAACATGCCTGACAACAGTGAGGCTGGAATACAACTCTTCATTGGTATAACCGCAAATGGCTTCCAGGATCCAACAGCCTAAGAACTCTGTTTTCCCAGTGCGTATATTCAGGTCATCCGCCTCATAGCGAGTGACATGTACAACCACACAATCCTTGTCTGCATCAGGGCTCTAATTGAAACAGAAACAAATTCTGAATTACTTTTCAGTATAAGAAACACAAGTTATTTAAACCACTATGTATAGCATGGCATCGAAGCTAATAAAATTATGCATTATTAATCACCACATACTTAGATGAAAAACCACAATCGAGATCGACAAAGAAGAAAATCACCTTGGGCAGCTCAGCAGGGGGGGGGACACATCCTCGAAGGGGGGAAACTGCTCCTGCAGTGCCACAGGGGCTGTAACCTCAAACGGAGCATTGACCATCTCAGTAGTGGCCGTGAGCGTATCTGGGGTCGGCTCGGTGGCTGCCTCCATCTTCTTGGAGCTCTCTGTCTCGTGGGGATCAGCCTCCCGCGTCTGCTCCAATATCGCTAGATCTTTACCTGGTTCTCCTTGGTCCATCATGAAACTGACGAATACTAGGAGACCACAGAAAGGAAAACACAATCGCAATGACAATGAAACAAAAAAGAGAGTGAGGATCGGTTACTGCTTTGCAAAAGTTCTTTTTTTTCTCTAAACGAAAATATACCAACATCACGGATCCGCTTACCTTCCCTTCGTTGGGAGAGAAGGACAGTGGCAGATGCGGGTGTTGCCTTTCTTGAATACAGTGAGGGAGAAGGGGATTCAGCGAAGAGTGAAATGATGGTTGCTTCATCCGTCAAACTTAGACTGTGGGAGGTGGGGTTTTGTGATACGACCGCTCGTTACTACCGCGCTACGACCGGGGTGACTCTCCGCCTGCATACTGCCTTCTAATTTGGTGGATGGCATTTGGGCCCGCGCGCTGCATGGCTCGCATGTCGGTGAACAAAAGTATAACGACATTCAGTAGAGGGAGACGTTTCAATGACCTAGGAGGATCCTGAAGCGGTAGAGTGTCTCCACTGTACTAGTAGTAATTGTTTTTCTGGGTAGCTGCAGAGTGTCTCCACTGTACTAGTAGTAATTGTTTCTCTGGGCCCAAGACAAAACAGCCCATCCACACTAGTAAATAGTAAAATCAATTCAAAAGCCCATATATTTACTGAATGAGAGGCGCTACCCACACCCAGCACACCCCCCCCCCAAAAAACCTGGGTGCTCTTCTTCCTCCTCGCTCCCACCCACCTCACGTCAGCTCGCTCCACTCGTACCCCCAAATTCCTCACCTCACTCCTACAGAAAACCCCAGCTCCCCTTCTTCCTCACTCCTACAGAAAACCCCCAGCTCCCCTTCTTCTTCACTCGCACTACAACTAGGCTCGTCATTCGTTACTCTGCTCAAATCCGTGAGCGCGACGCGACGCCCTCGAGGAAAATGGAGTCGGCTGACCCCAGCGCCAAGAAGATGAGGCTCCCGCCAGCGGCGACGCCTGTTGTAGATCCCGCACCCGGCAGCGCGGGGAGAAGCGGCGACCCCGCCCCCACCGGATCCCAGGAACCCGTAGAATCTCGGGTGGACCGCATCAGCGATCTCCCGGACGCCGTCCTTGGGGAGATCATCTCGCTTCTCCCCACCAAGGATTGCTGCCGCACCCAAGTCCTCTCAATTCGGTGGCGCCCTCTATGGCGCGTCGTGCCCCTTAATCTCGACTGTCATCAGCTATCTCTCTTCAATGATTTTGAAATCCCCAGAGCCATCATCTCCTCCCACCAGGGCTCCGTTCAAAGCCTCTGCATCCCGTCATGCTACCTGAGCAAGCATACCATGCCCTGCACGGTGGACGCCTGGCTGAAATCCCCTGAATTCACAGAACTACAGCTGCTTGAGTTCTACTATTCCCCTGGAAATCACATACCACATACCGAACGCCATGAACTTGTGCCCTCAGCACCGATGTCCATCTCGCGGTTTTCCTCCTCTCTCCACACCGCCACCTTTGCGCTGTGCTACCTACCAGACAATCTGGTACTAAACCTTCGACTCCCATTTCTCAAGAAACTTTCACTTGTGCGGGTTCGTATATCGGAGGCCTCATTGCACAGCATCATCCACTCCAGTTGCCCTGCCCTGGAGTGCTTGGTGCTTGTTTTCACAGTTAGAATCGGTTGTCTCCAAATAAAGTCGCCTAACCTTGTAAGAATTGGAATTTCTTTTGACGGAAGGCAGCTCATCATCCAAGATGCCCCTTCACTTCAAAGGTTGATCCTTGATTCTAGTTATTCACCGTTGCAAATAACCGTCCTCTCTGCGCCTAAACTGGAGACCTTGGGTGTAATACATGATCTCTGTGCTCATTTCAATATGGTGTTTGGCTCCACAGTTCTTCAGGTACTTTATATTATCATCTACACTTGTAACCATAAGCTGCATTTTAAATTTCTGCGCATAAGTTATATATCATCTTGGAGTACACATTTTGTACTAATATTATGTTCTATGCTCAATGAAGAGTTTCTCCATGGATGGCCTATCAATGGTGCTGGATTCTGTCAAGATCTTATATATCCAAATGAATAGTTTTGATCTGAACAAGATTATTGGCTTGCTGCAATGCTTTCCATGTCTGGAGAAGTTGTATATAAAGGTGATAATTTCACGCACATTGGAAGCCCGCATATAGTGTACTAGAATTAACCGTTCAGCTGTTGCTCTTTCGACACTCTTTTTTTAGACCTTAACTGTTTTCAATCTTCATGTCTATTTAGGCAACAGGACGGGGTAAGAAAGTTATAACCAATCGGTGGATTCGTAAGCATCGGGATTTTCTCACTTCTCATGAGATTCGATTGAAGACAATAACGCTAGAACGATATGTAGCCAACCGTGCAAACACTAGATTTGTCACATTCTTCCTGCTGAATGCGAGGTTACTATTGTCCATCAGGCTTAAGTTTATCAGCAGCATGGTTTTGACGGATGGGTATGTCGAAGAGCAAAAAAAGGAGTTTCAGGTGGGCAAAAGAGCTTCTGAACGTGCGGGCTTCTATTTACAACATATTGTGGTCATAATCCAGTAAATTTTACGACCCAGGATGTTCATTCTATGGACCTGACCGATCCATTTGACTGTGACTGCCGAAAACAGTGCTGGAGTTAGATGTTGTTGCCCTTTTCAACCTGGGTTTTTTTGTAAACCTGATGAACAATTAACCCTCGTGCTTTTGTACAGTTTGTAAGCTGGAGTTAGATGTTCCTGCCCTTTTCAACTCGGCTGTGACTGTCATATTTTCTTTGAAACAAGGCAAATGGCTTGCCATTCGTTTAATTTAGAGTGAAATATTGTAACAAATCCCAACCAAGGGAAATAACATCACTCTCGCCGGCTGCTTGAGCTCACTGTGCATTACAGAAGCCAAGTGATTAGCCCCCACCAGCACCCACAAACTTATTTCGAACTAGCACATCAAATGGGCTGTAAATTTTCATAGGAAAGGCTGCATGACCATGACAGATTTGGATTCTGACATTTGGAACCCGCGAGGAAATAGCCTATCCAAGGTGGTGTCGACTTACTAGCCAGTCAACAAACGATTCTGCCTACCAGCCGTTGGATTGACATCCAACATCTGTCGTGTATCTTCTATCTCTTGTCTTCTTCTTCCTCCAGCCGCCCAAACCAAACCACCCCGTCGGCTCCGCCTGCTCCCGCCTCCCATGGCTGGCTGCGCCTCCGCCGCCCTACCGTACGTACCCTCCAACGTTGGCCAGTCCCTCCCTCTATTCCCCCACACGTCCTGTTATTCTCCGGCGACGTCAGCCCCAACACGCACCCGCACCCGAACCAGTCAACCCTCGTACTCCCCTCCGCCTGCGACTGGACCGGCGCATCTTCCACGGCTCCTGTTTGTTCCGTCCGAGGCCTCGCCGTCGTCCTCCGCCTTGCGGCCTTGGTTCGCTCGCCGTGCGCGGTGCGCCGCCCTCTTGCATTGTCAACGTCGTCAACAACCGAGAGGAACAAGGAGATGACTGTACGTGGAGAGGATGACAGTAGGGACCCACCAGCGTCATGGCAGTACGCAAGCAAGTGCCTCTATATTACAAGCCCAAAAATATGGTTCCTCCTAATGGTTGGACATCTGGGGCTCACGCCATTGTCAACGTAGTCAATAAACGAGAGAATTACACTACGAGCGGCTGACACCAGGGACCCAGCAGGTCGCGCAGTTTTTTTTGAGGAACAAGCAGTTGTTATTTATACTAGTTTTAGCGACGGATCAGGGTAACAACGGGGCTGTGCGGGGGCTGTGGCCCGTCTAGCCAGGGTTTTATTTATGTTTACCACATCATGAGCCTAGTTGTGTTTTTTTCTTGCTGAAAATGGCTAGCCCAGTTCTATTTTTTTAAAGAAATACCCAAACAAGGCCTACTTGCTTTATCGGCCCTGCTGGGCTGCAAATCTTTCAAGACGAGGAGAGTTTCATTCGGTTTGCCCAGAAATGGGCTGTACATTTTTAAAACACATCAAACCGGGAATTAGTTTCAATTTTTTCATTACAAGATTTTAAATTCCATTGATTTTTATGCGTGGACAATTATTTGGATTTTATATTTATATAAATAATTTTTCAAAATAGTTTGAATGTGAATCGATATTTCTGGATTAAAAACAGTTGACCGCACCGAAATATGCAAAATTTCGTATACTTTTTAACCGTGGCCACAATATGGGGTGTAATGCTAACAAAAAGAAGATGGGCTCCAAAAAAATTCTTAAGAATTAGCAAATGGGCTGTACATTATTAGAAATAATGGCAGATGGGTTGTATGCTGTTTTCCACAGATTTTAGGCTGACTTGTGCGCCTACCACAGGTTGACGCGTATGCTTTCATAAAAAAAGGTTGACGTACACACAACGCCCTGTCAACTTAGTCAACACACGAGAGCAGTGACTGTTGGATGTCCATCCAACGGCTGCCGTGCTTCTTCAATCTCTGCTCTTCATGCTCCAGCCGCTCAAACAAGCGCCGGCGGGACTGCCTGCTCCCTCCTCCCGCGGCCGGCTATGCTGCCGCGCAGGCCTCACGGCCCCACCGTACTCCCATCATTGGCCTAGCCATCCCTCTACTCACCCACATCTGCTGTTATTCTTCGGGGACGACAAACGAACCAGTAAACCCTCGTACTCCTCCGCGTGAGAAACAACTACCGGGTATTCCCTGGCTCCGTGTCGTGCCCTTCCTAGGCCTCGCCGTCGTCCACCACCCTAGTGCTCTCGGCGCGGCCTGGTCAACGTGGTCAATGAACGACATCCATCGGAAGTGGACTGTACATGGAGAGGCTGACAGCTGGGTCCACGGCCGCACGCAAGGAAATGCCTCCTTATTATGCGCAAAATAATGATTCCTCCACCTGACAGCTAGGACCCATAGGAAGGGCCTCTGTATTTTGCGAAAAAAAATGTTTCCCCCGCTGACAGGTCGGACCCACCAGCTATATCTTCGCACGCAAGGAAGTGCCTCCTTATTACGCCCAAAAAAATGAATACCCCCTGCTAGCTGGGATCCACCATATTGTTGGGCTGACTTGTGGGCCTACTAAGTTGACGGGGATGGAGGGCTTTGTCAACTTAGTCAATACTCTGATGACCGTATGATGTCCATCCAACGGCCATAGTGCTTCTTCAACCTCTGGTCTTCTTGCTCCAGCCGCCCAAAGCAACGCCGGTCGTGCCGCTTGCTCCTGCCTCCCGTGGCTGGTTGTGCTACCGCGGAGGCCTCACCGCCCCCATACTACTCCCACCACTGGCCAGGCCATCCCTCCACTCACCCACACCCACTGTTATTCTGTGGCGACGGCAGCCTCACACCACAGCCGAACCAGTGAACCCTCGTACTCCTCTCCGCGTGGGCATGCACTTCTGCATCTTCCCCGGCTCCGCGTCGTCCCCTTCCTAGGCATCGCCGTCATCCACCGCCGTGGTGCTCTCGGCGCGGCGTGGTCAATGTGGTCAACGACCGACTTCCATCGGAAGAGTATTGTACGTGGAGAGGCTGACAGTTGGGTCCACGCCAGCCGCAAGGTAGGGCCTCCTTATTACACGGAAAATAATTATTCCTCCACCTGACAGCAGGGACCCACCAGACGGGCCACCAGTATTTTGCAAAAAAAAAATGTTTCCCCCTGACTGCTGGGACCCACCGGACGGGCCACCATATTTCGCGAAAAAAACGTTCCCCCCGCTGTCAGCTCGGACCCACCGGAAGTGCCTCCTTATTACGCACAAAAAAATGAATACTCCCCCGGCTAGCTGGGACTCACCTTGGTGGGAGGCTGACTTGTGGGCCTACTAAGTTGACGGGGACGGAGGGCTTTGTCAACTTAGTCAATATGAACGATTCTAGCTCCAGTGACCGTACGATGTCCATCCAACGGCCGTAGTGCTTCTTCAACCTCTGGTCTTCTTGCTCCAGCCGCCCAAAGCAGCACCGTTCGTGTCGCATGCTCCTGCCTCCCATGGCCGGCTGTGCTACCGCGGAGGCCTCACCGCCCCCTACTATTCCCATCGCTGGCCAGGCCCTGCAGCGACGGCAGCCTCACACCGCAGCCAAACCAGTGAACCCTCATACCCCTCTCCGCGCGGGTTTCCACTGCGGCATCTTCCCCAGCTTCGCATCGGCCCCTTCCTAGGCCTCACCATCATCCACTGCCGTGGTGCTCTCCGTACGGCATGGTCAACGTGGTCAAGGAATGACTTCCATCGGAAGAGTACTGTAGGTGGAGAGGCTGATAGCTGGGTCCACGGCGGCCGCAAGGAAGTGCCTCCTTATTACGTGCAAAATAATTATTCCTCCACCTGACAGCAGGGACCCACCGGACGGGCCACCGTATTTCGCGAAAAAAATGTTTCCCCCTGACTATTAGGACCCACCAGCTACACCTTCGCACGCAAGGAAGTGCAGCCGGGCAAAAAAATGATTTGCCCCCCTGACTGCTGGGACCCACCAGCTACATCTTCGCACGCAATGAAGTGCCCAACAGTCGGGACCCACCTGGTCGAAGCGTACGTAGCATTGTCATTCTGGTCATGAACGTGTACATACATATATACTGGTCGATGTAGAGGTGCGCACGTGTCGTAGTAGAGGCGCACACGTAGCATGTACACGTATGTACATCGGCCAATGTGCAAGAAAGAAAATACGGCCACGTATGTGTACATATGGGCGGGGTCTCGAATGCCTACTCGCGCATACGTACGGCTAGGGATCATGTACATGGCTGGGTTGGAACGGAGAAACAACGTCGTCGTCGTGTTCATGGGGAGACAACCGGCTGGGTCGGAACCGAATGCGTCATCGTGTTCATCGAGAGGGCTTGGACGGAACAGGCGATGAAAACGAGGCCTGGCGTACCGCAGAACGGAGGAAACGGCCTTGTGTTCAACTAGCCACGTTCGAAACGGGATCCTGTTCATCGGGAGGGGTCTAGTGTACCGCAAAACGGACGAAACGGACCTCCTACGGTCGAAACGGGGGTCCTGTTGATCGGGAGGGGTGTGGCGTACCACAAAACGGATGAAACAGACTTGTGTTGGAGCGCTACGGTCGAAACGGGGGTCCTGTACATCGGGAGGGGTGTGGCGTACCGCAAAACGGGACTCCACGGGATACTGTTCATCTCCACCGTCGACCTCCTCCAGCCTCCACGGGCTACTGTTCATCCACCGTGAACCTCCTCTAGCCTCCACGGGCTCCTGTTCATCCAGCCTCCACCGTGCGCTACTCCACTGGCTACTGTTCAACCACCCCTCCACGGGCTCCTATTCAACCACCCCTCCACGGGCTACTGTTCATCCACCCCTCCACCATCTACTGTTCATCCAGCCCTCCACGGGGTCATCCTGTTCATCCAGCCCTCCATGGGGTCCTGTTCATCCAGCCCCAACTGGCTCAATCGATCGGGGTCCTATTCATCCAGAGGCAACGCCACGGGGTCCTGTTCATCCACCCCCACCGCTCACTATTCATCCAAACCCCCCGCAACGCTCATAGTTCATCCAGAGGCAGCATCGATCGGCTTCAGTTAGCAGCAGTAGTGAAGGAATCGCTCGATCAGGTTCAATTAATAGCCATCGATCGATCACTCGGGTTCAGTAACGCGTAGCCTGCAGTGCAATCGCTCGGGTTCAGTTAGAGCCCAACGCCTCGCTCGGGTTCAGTTAGAGCCAACGCCTCGCACACACGCGCGTACGTGTACGAGAGAAACGTGCACCGCTCGGCCCCCGACCACCCGTCGTAACTGGGAACTCCCCGAAATTTTCCTCGCCCTCGCTTCTACCATGATTTTTTCCATCATGGACGGCCCAAAGAATGTCATGCAGCTGCGTCTCCAGCCCGCTGATACGTCTCCAACTTATCTATAATTTTTGATTGTTCCATGCTATTTTATTATCTGTTTTGAATGATTATGGGCTTTATTATACACTTTTATATTACTTTTGGGACTAACCTATTAACCGGAGGCCCATCCCATATTGCTGTTTTATTGCCTGTTTCAGTATTTCGAAGAAAAGGAATATCAAACAGAGTCCAAACGGAATGAACCCTTCGGCATCGTGATTTTTTGGAAGATTATCATCCTGGAGGCATGGAGATGAAGTCAGAAGATCCTCGAGGAGCCCAGGAGATAGGGGGCACGCCCCCCTACTGGGCGTGCCCCCTATCTCATGGACCCCTCGAGCACCTCCCGACCGACTTCTTTCGCCTATATATTCCCTCGTACCCTAAAAACATCGAATATCAATGTAAATCGGGAGTTCCGCCGCCGCAAGCCACTGTAGCCACCAAAAACCTCTCGGGAGCCCTTCCCGGCACCCTGCCGGAGGGGGGATCCTTCACCGGTGGCCATCTTCATCATTCCGGCACTATCCATGACGAGGAGGGAGTAGTTCACCCTCGAGGCTGAGGGTATGTACCAGTAGCTATGTGTTTGATCTCTCACTCTCTCGTGTTCTCTCTCGTGTTCCCTCTATGGCACGATCTTGATGTATCCCGAGCTTTGCTATTGTAGTTGGATCTTATGATGTTTCTCCACCTCTACTCTCTTGTGATGAATTGAGTTTCCCGTTTGAAGTTATCTTATCGGATTGAGTCTTTTATGAGAACACTTGATGTATGTCTTGCCGTGCTTATCTGTGGTGACAATGGGATATCATGTGCCTCTTGATGTATGTTTTGGTGACCAACTTGCGAGTTCCTCCCATGAACCTATGCATAGGGGTTGGCACACGTTCTCGACTCCCAGGTAGAAACTTTGGGGCACTCTTTGAAGTACTTTGTGTTGGTTGAATAGATGAATCTGAGATTGTGTGATGCATATCGTATAATCATGCCCACGGATACTTGAGGTGACAATGGAGTATCTAGGTGACATTAGGGTTTTGGTTGATTTGTGTCTTAAGGTGTTATTCTAGTACGAACTATTGAATAGATCGATCCAAAAGAATAACTTTGAGGTGGTTTCGTACCCTACCATAATCTCTTCGTTTGTTCTCCGCTATTAGTGTCTTCGGAGTGACTCTTTGTTCCTTGTTGAAGGATTGTTATATGATCTATCTATGTTATTCTTGTTGAGAGAACTTGCACTAGTGAAAGTATGAACCCTAGGCCTTGTTTCCCATCATTGCAATACCATTTACGCTCACTTTTATCACTCTCTACCTTGCTGTTTTTATAATTTCAGATTACAAAAACCTTTATCTACTATCTATTTTGCACTTGTATCACCATCTCTTCGCCGAACTAGTGCACCTATATAATTTACCATTGTATTGGGTGTGTTGGGGACACAAGAGACTCTTTGTTATTTGGTTGCAGGGTTGTTTGAGGGAGACCATCTTCATCCTACGCCTCCTACGGATTGATAAACCTTAGGTCATCCACTTGAGGGAAATTTGTTACTGTCCTACAAACCTGTGCACTTGCAGGCCCAACAACGTCTACAAGAAGAAGGTTGTGTAGTAGACATCAAGCTCTTTTCTGGCGCCGTTGCCGGGGAGGTGAGTGCTTGAAGGTATATCTTTAGATCTTGCAATCGAGTCTTTTAGTTTCTTGTTTTATCACTAGTTTAGTTTATAAAAGAAAACAACAACAAAAATGGAGTTAAGTTTGTCTCATACGCTTCGTCTTTTTAATATCTTTCGTGAGTATGATGGAAGGGAAAATTGTGCTCAAGTGCTAGAAGAAGAATGCATTAGAATGTTTGGTACTATATCTTTCTATGATGAGCATGATTGCAATGTTGTTAGTATGAATTCCTTGAATATCCATGATGCTAATGATATGCAAAGCCACAAGCTTGGGGAAGCTATGTTTGATGAAGATGATATTTTTAGTCCCCCAAGTTTTGATGAGAATATTTATTATGATGAAAGCATGCCTCCTATTTATGATGATTATATTGATGAAAGTGGGTTTAGAAGAATGTCAACTTTAGGAAGTAGTGATCCCACTATTTTGGAGGATGTTGAATCTTATTGTGATGAACATGAAAGTGGATTTGGAAGAGTGTCAACTTTATTTAGTGATGATTCCACTATATCGGAAGAGGTTCCAATTGATTATGAGAACAAAGTTGCTATCTATGATAATTATTGTGATGACTTGTATGCTATTTAGAATAATGATAACTATGAAACTTGTCATCATGATTTTAGTTTTCAATTGGATTATGCCTCACATGATAATTATTTTGTTGAGTTTGCTCCCACTACTATTCATGAGAAGAAATTTGCTTATGTGGAGAGTAGTAAATTTTCTATGCTTGTAGATCATGAAAAGAATGATTTAGGTGCTGGTTATATTGTTGAATTCATTCATGATGCTACTGAAAATTATTATGAGGGAGGAACATATGCTTGTAGGAATTGCAATAATATCAAGTTTCCTCTCTATGTGTTAAATTTTTTGAAGCTATACTTGTTTTACCTTCCTATGCTAGTTGATTATTGTTCCCGTAAGTTGTTTGCTCACAAAATCCCTATGCATAGGAAGTGGGTTAGACTTAAATGTGCTAGTCATATGCTTCATGATGCTCCTGTTATGTTTCAATTCTTATCTTTTATGTGAGCATCATTGTCATCATCATGCCTAGCTAGAAAGGCATTAAAGAAAAACGCTTGTTGGGAGACAACCCAATATTTACCCTTACTGTTTTTGTGTGTCCACATGATTATTCTACTGTAGTAATCATGTTTTATAGCTTTTGTTTCAATAAAGTGCCAAGTAGAACCTTTGGGAAGACTTGGGTGAAGTTTATATGATCTTGCTGTGAAAAACAGAAACTTTAGCGCTCACGAGAATAGCTGCCATGTTTTACTGTAGAGTAATTTTAGGTTGATTCTTTTTGAAGATGATTAATAGACAAATTACTCAGGTCCATCAATTTATTTCATAATTTTTGGGGTTCCATAAGTATACGTTTGATACAGATTACTACAAACAGTTCTGTTTTTGACAGATTCTGTTTTCTATGTGTTGTTTGCTTATTTTGATGAATCTATGAGTAGTATCGGAGGGTATGAACCATAGAGAAGTTAGAATACAGTCGATATTACACCAATATGAATTTATAATGAGTTCATTACAGTACCTAAGTGGTGGTTTTATTTTCTTATACTAACGGAGCTTACGAGTTTTGTGTTGAGTTTTGTGTGGTTGAAGTTTTCAAGTTTTGGGTGAGGATTCGATGGACTATGGAATAATGAGTGCCAAGAGCCAAAGCTTGGGGATTCCCAAGGCACCCCAAGGTAATATCCAAGTACAACCAAGAGCCTAAGCTTGGGGATGCCCCGGAAGGCATCCCCTCTTTCGTCTTCGTTCATCGGTAACTTTACTTGGAGCTATATTTTTATTCACCACATGATATGTGTTTTGCTTGGAGCGTCATTTTATTTTGTTAGTTTTTGCTTGCTGTTAGTTAGAATAATGTTTTGCTTCTTTAGTTTCAATAAAAAAGTCAAGGATAGCCTTTGCCATGCTTATTTTGCTAGTATACATGTTGATGTTTGAAAACAGAAAGTTTACCGCTGTTGCAAAAATTCCCTAGAAAATTCAGAGAATGGTATAACGTTGAATCTTTTTGCATATCAAGATCTGATAAATTTATTACAGTGTAAATTTTATTTCATAATTTTTAGAGTCAGGGAAGTATTGATACTCTTGCATTCTTTACACACTGTACTGTTTTGGCAGATTGCTGTTATGTTTGCGTTGTTTGCTTGTTTAATGATTCTATTTGAGGATAGGAGTATTAAATATGCAGAGGCATTTATTATTCAATGTTGAATAATAATTTTAGTGATTTGTTACAGTAGAAAATGATAAGGTTTTTCATTGGTTTATACTAACCTATCTCACGAGTTCTTGTTGAGTTTGTTGTGAATGAAGCTTTTGATAAAAAGAGAAACCATGATATGAGAGGAATTAAGGAGACACAAAAGTTCAAGCTTGGGGATGCCCAAGGCACCCCAAAATAATATTTCAAGAAGTCTCAAGCATCTAAGCTTCGGGATGCCCCGGTAGGCATCCCACCTTTCTTCTCCGACAATCATCGGTTAGTATCGGTTGAGCCTAAGTTTTTGCTTCTTCACATGAGTTGTGCTATCCTTGCAATGTATTTTATTTTGCTTTGCTTGCTGTTTGAATAAGATACCAAGATCTGAAATTCTTTAATGAGAGAGAGTCTTTGCATAGTTGCATAATTATTTAGCTACTCTTTGATCTTCACTTATATCTTTCGGAGTAGTTTGTCGTTTGCTCTAGTACTTCACTTATATCTTTTAGAGCACGGCGGTGGTTATATTTTGAAGAAATTGCTAATCTCTCATGCTTCACTTATATATTTTTGAGAGTCTTAAACACCATGATAATTTGAATGAAAACTATCATAGGAAGTGAATTGGATGCTATGATCAATTTGTTGCTTGATAATTGTTTTGAGATATAAAGGTAGTAATGTTAGGGTCATGCTAGTGGATAATTATGAAATTGAGAAATACTTTTGTTGAAGTTGGAAAGTCCCGTAGCATGCACGTATGGTAAAAGTTGTGTGACAAATTTGTTGCATGAGGTGCTCTTTTGATTGTCCTCCTTATGAGTGGCAGTCGGGGACGAGCGATGGTCTTTTCCTACCAATCTATCCCTCTTGGGGCATGTGTAGTAGTACTTTGCTTCGAGGGCTAAGTAGACTTTTGCAATAAGTATATGAGTTCTTTATGACTAATGTGAGTCCATGGATATACGCACACTCATCCTTCCACTTTGCTAGACTTTCTTATTACCGCGCAACTTTCGCCGGTATGGAACCCATTATTTACCTTCCTCAAAACAGCCACCATACCTACCTATTATGGAATTTCCATAGCCATTCCGAGATATATTGCCATGCAACTTTCCACTGTTCCTTTTATTATGACACGTTTCATCATTGTCATATTGCTCTTTGCATGATCATGTAGTTGATATCGTATTTGTGGCAAGGCCACCTTCATAGTTTTTATACATGTCGCTCTTGATTCATTGCATATCCCGGTACACCGCCGGAGGCATTCATATAGAGTCATATCTTGTTCTAGCTTTGAGTTGTAATTCTTGAGTTGTAAATCCATAAAAGTGTGATGACATTCATTATTAGAGCATTGTCCCAGTGAGGAAAGAATGATGAAGACTATGATTCCCCCACAAGTCGGGATGAGACTTCGGACTTCATAAAAATAAAAGAGGCCAAAGAAGCCCACCAAAAAGAAAGAAAAAAAGAAAGAAAGAAAAAGAAGAAAAAAAGGAGAAAAGAAAAAAAATGAGAGAAAAAGAGAGAAGGGACAATGCTACCATCTCTTTTTCCACACTTGTGCTTCAAAGTAGCACAATGATCTACATGATAGAGAGTCTCATATGTTGTCACTGTTGGGGAACGTTGCATAAAATAAAAAAATTCCTACATTCACGAGATCAATCTATGAGTCCATCTAGCAATGAGAGAGACGAGTGCATCTACATACCCTTGTAGATCGCGAGCGAAAGCGTTCAAGAGAACGGGGTTGAGGGAGTCGTACTCGTCGTGATCCAAATCACCGGAGATCCTAGCACCAAACGGACGGCACCTCCGCGTTCAACACACGTACGGTCAGCATGACGTCTCCTCCTTCTTGATCCAGCAAGGGGAAAGGAGAGCTTGATGAAGATCCAGCAGCACGACGGTGTGGTGGTGGATGCAGCAGGGTTCCGGCAAGGCTTCGCCAAGCGACTATGGGAGGAGAAGGTGTAGCAAGGGGGGTAGGGAGGTGCCAGATGTCCAGGTGCGGCTGCCCTCCCACCCTCCCTCTTTATATAGGGACCCCAGGGGGGCGCCGGCCCTGGAGACGGGATCTCCCAAGGGGGGCGGCGGCCAGGGGGGTGGAGTGCCCCCCAAGGCAAGTGGAGGCGCCCCCTCCCCTAGGGTTCCCAACCCTAGGCGCAGAGGGGGGCCCAGGGGGGGCGCACCAGCCCACCAGGGGCTGGTTCCCCTCCCACTTCAGCCCATGGGGCCCTCCGGGATGGGTGGCCCCATCTGATGGACCCCCGGGACCCTTCCGATGGTCCCGGTACAATACCGGTGACCCCCGAAACTTTCCCGATGGCCAAAACTCGACTTCCCATATATAATTATTTACCTCCGGACCAATCCGGAACTCCTCGTGACGTCCGGGATCTCATCCGGGACTGCGAACAACTTTCGGTTTGCTGCATACTCATACTCATACAACCCTAGCGTCACCAAACCTTAAGTGTGTAGACCCTACGGGTTCGGGAGACATGTAGACATGACCAAGACGGCTCTCCGGTCAATAACCAACAGCGGGATCTGGATACCCATGTTGGCTCCCACATGCTCCTCGATGATCTCATCGGATGAACCACGATGTCGAGGATTTAAGCAACCCCGTATACAATTCCCTTTGTCAATCGGTACGTTACTTGCCCGAGATTCGATCGTCGGTATCCCAATACCTCGTTCAATCTCGTTACCGGCAAGTCACTTTACTCGTACCGTAATGCATGATCCTGTGACCAGACACTTGGTCACTTTGAGCTCATTATGATTATGCATTACCAAGTGGGCCCAAAGATACCTCTCCGTCATACGAAGTGACAAATCCCAGTCTCGATCCATGTCAACCCAACAGACATTTTCGTAGATACCTGTAGTGCACCTTTATAGCCACCCAGTTAAGTTGTGACGTTTGGTACACCCAAAGCACTCCTACGGTATCCGGGAGTTACACGATCTCATGGTCTAAGGAAAAGATACTTGACATTGGAAAAGCTCTAGCAAAAGAACTACACGATCTTTGTGCTATGCTTAGGATTGGGTCTTGTCCATCACATCATTCTCCTAATGATGTGATCCCGTTATCAATGACATCCAATGTCCATAGTCAGGAAACCATGACTATATGTTGATCAACGAGCTAGTCAACTAGAGGCTCACTAGGGACATATTGTGGTCTATGTATTCACACGTGTATTACAATTTCTGGATAATACAATTATAGCATGAATAAAAGACAATTATCATGAACAAGGAAATATAATAATAATCCTTTTATTATTGCCTCTAGGGCATATTTCCAACAGTATCCCACTTGCACTAGAGTCAATAATCTAGTTACATTGTGATGAATCGAACACCCATAGAGTTCTGGTGTTGATCATGTTTTGCTCGTGGAAGAGGTTTAGTCAACGGATCTGTGACATTCAGATCTGTATGTACTTTGCAAATATCTATGTCTCCATCTTGAACATTTTCACGGATGGAGTTGAAACGACGCTTGATGTGCCTGGTCTTCTTGTGAAACCTGGGCTCCTTAGCAAGGGCAATAGCTCCAGTGTTGTCACAGAAGAGAGTGATTGGCCCCGACGCATTGGGTATGACTCCTAGGTCGGTGATGAACTCCTTCATCCATATTGCTTCATGTGCTGCCTCCGAGGCTGCCATGTACTCCGCTTCACATGTAGATCCCGCCACGACGCTCTGCTTGCAACTGCACCAGCTTACTGCTCCACGATTCAACATATACATGTATCCGGTTTGTGACTTAGAGTCATCCAGATCTGTGTTGAAGCTAGCGTCGACGTAACCCTTTATGACGAGCTCTTCGTCACCTCCATAAACGAGAAACATGTCCTTTGTCCTTTTCAGGTACTTCAGGATATTCTTGACCGTTGTCCAGTGTTCCTTGCCGGTACCAAACTTACGGCAAGGTTTACATCAGGTCTGGTACACAGCATGGCATACATAATAGATCCTATGGCAGAGGCATAGGGGATGACACTCATCTCTTCTTTATCTTTTGCCGTGGTTGGGCATTGAGCCGAGCTCAATCTCACACATTGCAATACAGGCAAGAACCCTTTCTTGGACTGATCCATTTTGAACTTCTTCAATATCTTATCAAGGTATGTGCTTTGTGAAAGACCTATGAGGCGTCTTGATCTATCCCTATAGATCTTGATGCCTAATATGTAAGCAGCTTCTCCAAGGTCCTTCATTGAAAAACACTTATTCAAGTAGGCCTTAATGTTGTCCAAAAGTTCTATATCATTTCCCATCAAAAGTATGTCATCTACATATAATATGAGAAATGCTACAGAGCTCCCACTCACTTTCTTGTAAACGCAGGCTTCTCCATAAGTCTGCATAAACCCAAACGCTTTGATCATCTCATCAAAGTGAATCTTCCAACTCCGAGATGCTTGCACCAGCCCATAAATGGATTGTTGGAGCTTGCATACCTTGTTAGCATTCTTAGGAGCGACAAAACCCTCCGGCTGCATCATATACAGTTCTTCCTTAAGATAGCCGTTAAGGAATGCCGTTTTGACGTCCATCTGCCATATCTCATAATCATAGTATGCGGCAATTGCTAACATGATTCGGACGGACTTTAGCTTCGCTACGGGAGAGAAAGTCTCATCGTAGTCAACCCCTTGAACTTGCCGATAACCCTTAGCGACAAGTCGAGCTTTATAGATGGTAATATTACCATCCGCCTCCGTCTTCTTCTTAAAGATCCATTTGTTTTCTATCGCTCGCCGATCATCGGGCAAGTCTGTCAAAGTCCATACTTTGTTTTCATACATGGATTCTATCTCGAATTGCATGGCTTCAAGCCATTTGTTGGAATCTGGGCCCGCCATCGCTTCTTCATAGTTCGAAGGTTCACCGTTGTCTAACAACATGATTTCCAGGACAGGTTGCCATACCACTCTGGTGTGGAACGTGTCCTTGTGGACCTACAAAGTTCAGTAGCAAATTGATCTGAAGTACCTTGATCATCATCATTAGTTTCCTCTCCAGTCGGTGTAGGCACCACAGGAACATTTTCCTGAGCTGCACTACTTTCCGGTTCAAGAGGTAGTACTTCATCGAGTTCTACTTTCCTCCCACTTACTCCTTTCGAGAGAAACTCTTTTTCCAGAAAGGGTCCGTTCTTGGCAACAAAGATCTTGCCTTCGGATCTAAGGTAGAAGGTATACCCAATGGTTTCCTTAGGGTATCCTATGAAGACACATTTTTCCGACTTGGGTTCAAGCTTTTCAGGTTGAAGTTTCTTGACATAAGCATCGCATCCCCAAACTTTTAGAAACGACAACTTAGGTTTCTTCCCAAACCATAATTCATACGGTGTCGTCTCAACGGATTTATACGGAGCCCTATTTAAAGTGAATGTAGCTGTCTCTAGAGCGTATCCCCAAAATGATAGCGGTAAATCAGTAAGAGACATCATAGATCGCACCATATCCAATAGAGTGCGATTACGACGTTCGTACACATTGTTACGCTGAGGTGTTCCAGGCGGCGTGAGTTGTGAAACGATTCCACATTTCCTTAGGTGTGTACCAAATTCGTGACTTAAATATTCTCCTCCACGATCTGATCGTAAGAATTTTATCTTTCGATCACGTTGATTCTCTACTTCATTCTGAAATTCTTTGAACTTTTCAAAGGTCTCAGACTTGTGTTTCATCAAGTAGACATACCCATATCTACTCAAGTCATCAGTAAGAGTGAGAACATAACGATATCCTCCGCGAGCCTCAACGCTCATTGGACCACACACATCAGTATGTATGATTTCCAATAAGTTGGTCGCTCGCTCCATTGTTCCGGAGAACGGAGTTTTGGTCATTTTGCCCATGATGCATGGTTCGCATGTGTCAAATGATTCATAATCGAGAGACTCTAAAAGTCCATCAGCATGGAGCTTCTTCATGCGCTTGACACTAATGTGACTAAGGCGGCAGTGCCACAAGTATGTGGGACTATCGTTATCAACTTTACATCTTTTGATATTCACACTATGAATATGTGTAACATTACGTTCGAGATTCATTAAGAATAAACCATTGACCATCGGGGCATGACCATAAAACATATCTCTCATATAAATATAACAACCATTATTCTCGGATTTAAATGAGTGGCCATCTCGTATTAAACAAGATCCAGATACAATGTTCATGCTCAAACTTGGCACTAAATAACAATTATTGAGGTTTAAAACTAATCCCGTGGGTAAATGTAGAGGTAGCGTGCCGACGGCGATCACATCGACCTTGGAACCATTCCCGACGCGCATCGTCACCTCGTCCTTCGCCAGTCTCCGCTTATTCCGCAGCTCCTGCTGTGAGTTACAAATATGAGCAACGGCACCAGTATCAAATACCCAGGAGTTACTACGAGTACTGGTAAGGTACACATCAATTACATGTATATCACATATACCTTTAGTGTTTCCGGCCTTCTTGTCCGCTAAGTATTTGGGGTAGTTCCGCTTCCAGTGACCCTTCCCTTTGCAATAAAAGCACCCAGTCTCAGGCTTGGGTCCATTCTTTGACTTCTTCCCGGCAACTGGCTTACCGGGCGCGGCAACATCCTTGTCGTCCTTCTTGAAGTTCTTCTTACCCTTGCCCTTCTTGAACTTGGTGGTTTTATTGACCATCAACACTTGATGTTCTTTCTTGATTTCTACCTCTGCTGACTTCAGCATTGAAAATACTTCAGTAATAGTTTTCTCCATCCCCTGCATATTGTAGTTCATCACAAAGCTCTTGTAGCTCGGTGGGAGCGATTGAAGGATTCTGTGAATGACCGCCTCGTCTGGGAGGTTGATGTCCAGCTGGGACAGCTGGTTGTGCAACCCAGACATTTGAGTATGTGCTCACTGACAGAACTATTTTCCTCCATCTTACAACTATAGAACTTGTCGGAGACTTCATATCTCTCGACCCGGGCATGAGCTTGGAAAACCATTTTCAACTCCTCAAACATCTCATATGCTCCGTGTTGCTCAAAACGCTTTTGGAGCCCCGGTTCTAAGCTGTGAAGCATGCCGCACTGAACGAGGGAGTAATCATCAGCATGTGACTGCCAAGCGTTCATAACGTCTTGGTTCTCTGGGATGGGTGCTTCACCTAGCGGTCCTTCTAGGACATATGCTTTCTTGGCAGCTATAAGGATGATCCTCAGGTTCCGGACCCAGTCCGTATAGTTGCTGCCATCATCTTTCAGCTTGGTTTTCTCTAGGAACGCGTTGAAGTTCATGTTGACATGAGCGTTGGCCATTTGATCTACAAGACATATTTTGCAAAGATTTTAGACTAAGTTCATGATAATTAAGTTCATCTAATCAAATTATTTAATGAACTCCCACTCAGATTTGACATCCCTCTAGTCATCTAGGTGTTACATGATCCGAGTCAACTAAGCCGTGTCCGATCATCACGTGAGACGGACTAGTCATCATCGGTGAACATCTCCATGTTGATCGTATCTTCCATACGACTCATGTTCGACCTTTCGGTCTTTGTGTTCCGAGGCCATGTATGTACATGCTAGGCTCGTCAAGTTAACCCTAAGTGTTTTTGCATGTGTAAAACTGTCTTACACCCATTGTATGTGAACGTAAGAATCTATCACACCCGATCATCACATGGTGCTTCAAAACGACGAACTTTAGCAACGGCGCATAGTTAGGGGGAACACTTTCTTGAAATTATTTTAAGGGATCATCTTATTTACTACCGTCGTTCTAAGTAAACAAGATGCATAAACATAATAAACATCACATGCAATTATATAGTAGTGACATGATATGGCCAATATCATATAGCTCCTTTGATCTCCATCTTCGGGGCTCCATGATCATCTTCGTCACCGGCATGACACCATGATCTCCATCATCATGATCTCCATCATCGTGTCTCCATGAAGTTGCTCGCCAACTATTACTTCTACTACTATGGCTAACGGTTCAGCAATAAAGTAAAGTAATTACATGGCGTTAAATCATTGACACGCAGGTCATACAATTATTAAGACAACTCCTATGGCTCCTACCGGTTGTCATACTCATCGACATGCAAGTCGTGATTCCTATTACAAGAACATGGTCTCATACATCACAATATATCATTCATCATTCATCACAACTTTTGGCCATATCATATCACAAAGCAATTGCTGCAAAAACAAGTTAGACGTCCTCTAATTGTTGTTGCATCTTTTACGTGGCTGCAATAGGGTTCTAGCAAGAACGTTTTCTTACCTACGAATAACCACAACGTGATTTGTCAACTTCTATTTACCCTTCATAAGGACCCTTTTCATCGAATCCGCTCCAACTAAAGTGGGAGAGACAGACACCCGCTAGGCACCTTATGCAACTAGTGCATGTCAGTCGGTGGAACCTGTCTCACGTAAGCGTACGTGTAAGGTCGGTCCGGGCCGCTTCATCCCACAATACCGCTGAAGCAAAATAAGACTAGTAGTGGCAAGAAAGTTGACAACATCTACGCCCACAACAGATTTGTGTTCTACTCGTGCAATAGAGAACTACGCATAGACCTAGCTCATGATGCCACTGTTGGGGAACGTTGCATAAAATAAAAAAATTCCTACATTCACCAAGATCAATCTATGAGTTCATCTAGCAACGAGAGAGAGGAGTGCATCTACATACCCTTGTAGATCGCGAGCGGAAGCGTTCAAGAGAACGGGGTTGAGGGAGTCGTACTCGTCGTGATCCAAATCATCGGAGATCCTAGCGCCGAACGGATGGCACCTCTGCGTTCAACACATGTATGGTCAGCGTGACGTCTCCTCCTTCTTGATCCATCAAGGGGAAAGGAGAGGTTGATGAAGATCCAGCAGCACGACGGTGTGGTGGTGGATGCAGCAGGGTTCCGGCAGGGCTTCGCCAAGCGACTACGGGAGGAGGAGGTGTAGCAAGGAGGGTAGGGAGGCGCCAGATGTCCGGGTGCGGCTACCCTCCCACCCACCCCCTCTTTATATAGGGACCCCAGGGGGGCACCGGCCATGGAGATGGGATCTCCCAAGGGGGGCGGCGGCCAGGGGGGTGGAGTGCCCCCCCAAGGCAAGTGGAGGCGCCCCCTCCCCTAGGGTTCCCAACCCTAGGCGCAGAGGGGGGCCCAGGGGTGGCGCACCAGTCCACCAGGGGCTGGTTCCCCTCCCACTTCAGCCCAAGGGGCCCTACGGGATGGGTGGCCCCACCAGGTGGACCCCTGGGACCCTTCCGGTGGTCCCGGTACAATACCGGTGACCCCCAAAACTTTCCCGATGGCCGAAACTCGACTTCCCATATATAATTCTTTACCTCCGGACCATTCCAGAACTCCTTATGACGTCCGGGATCTCATCCGGGACTCCGAACAACTTTCGGTTTGCTGCATACTCATATTCATACAACCCTAGCGTCACCGAACCTTAAGTGTGTAGACCCTACGGGTTCGAGAGACATGTAGACATGACCGAGACGGCTCTCCGGTCAATAACCAACAGTGCAATCTGGATACCCATGTTGGCTCCCACATGCTCCTCGATGATCTCATCGGATGAACCACGATGTCGAGGATTTAAGCAAACCCGTATACAATTCCCTTTGTCAATCGGTACATTACTTGCCCGAGATTCGATCGTCGG
Source organism: Triticum aestivum (assembly GCF_018294505.1). NCBI lineage: Eukaryota > Viridiplantae > Streptophyta > Magnoliopsida > Poales > Poaceae > Triticum > Triticum aestivum. The sequence continues at coordinate 605,541,938 of NC_057813.1, forward strand.
TATCCCAATACCTCGTTCAATCTCGTTACCGGCAAGTCACTTTACTCGTATCTTAATGCATGATCCCATGACCAGACACTTGGTCACTTTGAGCTCATTATGATGATGCATTACCGAGTGGGCCTAGAGATACCTCTCCGTCATACGGAGTGACAAATCCCAGTCTCGATCCGTGTCAACCCAACAGACACTTTCGGAGATACCTGTAGTGCACCTTTATAGCCACCCAGTTACATTGTGACGTTTGGTACACCCAAAGCACTCCTGTGGTATCCGGGAGTTACACGATCTCATGGTCTAAGGAAAAGATACTTGACACTGGAAAAGCTCTAGCAAACGAACTACACGATCTTTGTGCTATGCTTAGGATTGGGTCTTGTCCAGCACATCATTCTCCTAATGATGTGATCCCATTATCAATGACATCCAATGTCCATAGTCAGGAAACCATGACTATCTGTTGATCAACGAGCTAGTCAACTAGAGGCTCACTAGGGACATATTGTGGTCTGTGTATTCACACGTGTATTACGATTTCCGGATGATACAATTATAACATGAATAAAAGACAATTATCATGAACAAGGAAATATAATAATAATACTTTTATTATTGCCTCTAGGGCATATTTCCAACAGTCACTTTCATATACTAGTGGGAATTTTTCATTATAGAACTTGGCTTGTATATTCCAATGATGGGCTCCTCAAAATGCCCTAGGTCTTCATGAGTTGGATGCACACCCACTTAGTTTCTTTTGTTGAGCTTTCATATATTTATAGCTCTAGTGCATCCGTTGCATGGCAATCCCTACTCACTCACATTGATATCTATTAATGGGCATCTCCATATAGCCTGTTAGTACGCCTAGTTGATGTGAGACTTCCGTCTCCCTCTTTTTGTCCTCACAACCACCACCATATACCACCATAGTGTTATGTCCATGGCTTACGCTCATGTATTGCGTAAGAGTTGAAAAAGCTGAAGCACGTTAAAAAGTATGAAACAATTGCTCGGCTCGTCATCGGGGTTGTGCATGATGGGAGTATTTTGTGTAATGAAAATGAAGTATGGCCTAACTATATGATTTTGTAGGGATAAGCTTTCTTTGTCTATGCTATTTTGATAGGACATGATTATTTGTTAGTATGCTTTGAAGCATTATTATTTTTATGTTTTATAAGCTTTTGTCTTGAATCATTTGGATTTGAACATTCATGCCACAATAAAGAGAAATTACATTGAGAATCATGCTAGGTAGCATTCCACATCAAAAATTTCTGTTTTTATTATTTACCTACTCGAGGACGAGCAGGAATTAAGCTTGGGGATGCTTGATACGTCTCCAACGTATCTATAATTTTTGATTGTTCCATGCTATTTTATTATCTGTTTTGAATGATTATGGACTTTATTATACACTTTTATATTACTTTTGGGACTAACCTATTAACCGGAGGCCCGGCCCATATTGCTGTTTTATTGCATGTTACAGTATTTCGAAGAAAAGGAATATCAAACGGAGTCCAAACAGAATGAAACATTCGGCATCGTGATTTTTTGGAAGATTATCATCCTGGAGGCTTGGAGATGAAGTCAGAAGATCCTCGAGGAGCCCAGGAGATAGCCCCCCCCCTACTGGGCGCGCCCCCTTGTTTCGTGGACCCCTCGAGCACCTCCCGACTGACTTCTTTCACCTATATATTCCCTCGTACCCTAAAAACATCAAATATCAAGATAGATCGGGAGTTCCGCCGCCGCAAGCCTCTGTAGCCACCAAAAACCTCTCGGGAGCCCTTCCCGGCACCCTGTCGGAGGGGGATCTTTCACCCGTGGCCATCTTCATCATCCCGACGCTATCCATGACGAGGAGGGAGTAGTTCACCCTCGAGGCTGAGGGTATGTCCAAGTAGCTATGTGTTTGATCTCTCTCTCTCTCTCTCTCTCGTGTTCCCTCTATGGCACGATCTTGATGTATCCCGAGCTTTGCTATTGTAGTTGGATCTTATGATGTTTCTCCCCCTCTACTCTCTTGTGATGAATTGAGTTTCCCCTTTGAAGTTATCTTATCGGATTGAGTCTTTTATGAGAACACTTGATGTATGTCTTGCCGTGCTTATCTGTGGTGACAATGGGATATCATGTGCCTCTTGATGTATGTTTTGGTGACCAACTTGCGGGTTCCGCCCATGAACCTATGCATAGGGGTTGGCACACGTTCTTGACTCTCCGGTAGAAACTTTGGGGCACTCTTTGAAGTACTTTGTGTTGGTTGAATAGATGAATCTGAGATTGTGTGATGCATATTGTATAATCATGCCCACGGATACTTCAGGTGACAATGGAGTATCTAGGTGACATTAGGGTTTTGGTTGATTTGTGTCTTAAGGTGTTATTCTAGTACGAACTCTTGAATAGATCGATCCGAAAGAATAACTTTGAGGTGGTTTCGTACCCTACCATAATCTCTTCGTTTGTTCTCCGCTATTAGTGTCTTTGGAGTGACTCTTTGTTGCATGTTGAGGGATTGTTATATGATCTATCTATGTTATTATTTCTGAGAGAACTTGCACTAGTGAAAGTATGAACCCTAGGCCTTGTTTCCCATCATTGCAATACCGTTTATGCTCACTTTTATCGCTTGCTACCTTGCTGTTTTATAATTTCAGATTACAAAAACCTTTATCTACTATCTATTTTGCACTTGTATAACCATCTCTTCGCCGAACTAGTGCACCTATACAATTTACCATTGTATTGGGTGTGTAGGGGACACAAGAGACTCTTTGTTATTTGGTTGCAGGGTTGTTTGAGCGAGACCATCTTCATCCTACGCCTCCTACGGATTGATAAACCTTAGGTCATCCACTTGAGGGAAATTTGCTACTTTCCTACAAACCTGTGCACTTGCAGGCCCAACAACGTCTACAAGAAGAAGGTTGTGTAGTAGAGATCACCTGCCCAGGACGAAAAGCCCATTTTCTGTCATGATTTTTTGTCATAGAAGTAGGAGCCCACCACATCTATGATGATACTGGGTTTTGTCACAATTATCGTCATAGAAGTGTCATAAGTATGACAAAACAAAATTGTTTGGTCCAAAATGTCACGGGTGTGTCTTTTTTTTTTGTAGTGCTTGAATAAAAAAAAATTCAATGAAAGACCTCGGTGAAGCTTCTTATATATTGTGCATCAAGATCTATAGAGATAGATCAAGACACTTAATTAGACTTTCACAAAGCACATACCTTGATAAAGTTTTTGAAAAAGTTCAAAATTGATCAAGCAAAGAAAGGGTTCTTGCATGTATTACAAGGTGTGAAGTTGAGTCAAACTCAATGCCTGACCACTGCAGAAGCTAGAGAGAAAATGCAAGATGTTCCCTATGCTTCAGCCATAGGCTCTATCATGTATGCAATGCTGTGTACCAGACCTGATGTGAGCCTTGCTATTAGTTTAGCAGGGAGGTACCAAAGTAATCCAGGAGTGGATCACTGGACAGCGGTCAAGAATATCCTGAAATACCTGAAAAGGACTAAGGATATGTTTCTCGTTTATGAAGGTGACAAAGAGCTCCTCGTAAATGGTTACATCGATGCAAGCTTTAACACTGATCCGGACGATTCTAAATCGTAGACCGGATATGTGTTTATATTGAACGGTGGAGCTGTTAGTTGGTGCAGTTCTAAACAAAACGTCGTGGCGGGATCTACGTGTGAAGCGGAGTACATAGCTGCTTCGGAAGCAGCAAATGAAGGAGTCTGGATGAAGGAGTTCATATCCGATCTAGGTGTCATACCTAGTGCATTGGGTCCAATGAAAATCTTTTGTGACAATACTGGTGCAATTGCCTTGGCAAAGGAATCCAGATTTCACAAGAGAACCAAGCACATCAAGAGACGCTTCAATTCCATCTGGGACCAAGTCCAGGTGGGAGACATAGAGATTTGCAAGATACATACGGATCTTAATGTTGCAGACCCGTTGACTAAGCCTCTTCCACGAGCAAAACATGATCAGCACCAAGACTCCATGGGTGTTAGAATCATTACTGTGTAATCTAGATTATTGACTCTAGTGCAAGTGGGAGACTGAAGGAAATATGCCCTAGAGGCAATAATAAAGTTATTATTTATTTCCTCATATCATGATAAATGTTTATTATTCATGCTAGAATTGTATTAACCGGAAACATAATACATGTGTGAATACATAGACAAACATATTGTCACTAGTATGCCTCTACTTGACTAGCTCATTGATCAAAGATGGTTGAGTTTCCTAGCCATAGACATGAGTTGTCATTTGATTAACGGGATCACATCATTAGGAGAATGATGTGATTGACTTGACCCATTCCATTAGCTTAGCACTTGATCGTTTAGTATGTTGCTATTGCTTTCTTCATGACTTATACATGTTCCTATGACTATGAGATTATGCAACTCCCGTTTACCGGAGGAACACTTTGTGTGCTACCAAATGTCACAACATAACTGGGTGATTATAAAGGAGCTCTACAGGTGTCTCCAAAGGTACTTGTTGAGTTGGCATATTTCGAGATTAGGATTTGTCACTCCGACTATCGGAGAGGTATCTCTGGGGCCTCTCGGTAATGCATATCACTATAAGCCTTGCAAGCAATGTGACTAATGAGTTAGTTGCAGGATGATGCATTACATAACGAGTAAAGAGACTTACCGGTGACGAGATTTAACTAGGTATTGAGATACCAACGATCGAATCTCGGGCAAGTAACATACCGATGACAAAGGGAATAACGTATGTAGTTATGCGGTTCGACCGATAAAGATCTTCGTAGAATATGTGGGAACCAATATGAGCATCCAGGTTCCGCTATTGGTTATTGGCCGGAAACGAGTCTCGGTCATGTCTACATAGTTCTCGAACCTGTAGGGTCCGCACGCTTAATGTTTGGTGACGATCAATATTATGAGTTTTTGTGTTTTGATGTACCGAAGGTAGTTCGGAGTCCCGGATATGATTATGGACATGACGAGGAGTCTCAAAATGGTTTCAGAAGGTTTCAGACATATACCGGAGTACCGGGGGGTTACCGGAACCCCCCGGGGGGTTTATTGGGCTTCATGGGCCCTAGTGGAGAAGAGGAGGAGCGGCCAGGGCAGGCCGCGCGCCCCCTCCCCCTCAAGTCCGAATTGGACAAGGAAGGGAGACGGCGCCCCCCTTTCCTTCCTCTATCTCTCTCTCCCTTTCCCCCTTCTCCTACTACTACAAGGAAAGGACGAGTCCTACTCCCAGTGGGAGTAGGACTCCCTCCTTGGTGCGCCCTCCTCCTAGGATGGCCGCCTCCCCCCCCCTTGCTCCTTTATATACGGGGGCAGGGGCACCTCTAGACACAACAATTGATCATTGATCTCTTAGCCGTGTGTGGTGCCCCCCTCCACCATATTCCACCTCGGTAATATCGTAGCGGTGCTTAGGCGAAGCCCTGCTTCAGTAGAATCATCAACACCATCATCACACCGTCGTGCTGACGGAACTCTCCCGCAAAGCTCTGCTGGATCGGAGTTCGTGGGACGTCATCGAGCTGAACGTGTGCTGAACTCTGAGGTGCCATATATTCGGTACTTGATCGGTCGGATTGTGAAGACGTACGACTACACAACCGCGTTATGCTAATGCTTCCGCTTTCAGCCTACGAGGGTACGTGGACAACACTCTTGCCTCTCGTTGCTTTGCATCACCATGATCTTGCGTGTGCGAAGGAATTTTTTTGAAATTACTACGTTCCCAACAGTGGCATCCGAGCCTGGTTTTATGCTTAGATGTTATATGCACGAGTAGAACAAAAGTGAGTTATGGGCGATACAAGTCATACTGCTTACCAGCATGTCATACTTTGGTTCGGCAGTATTGTTGGATGAAGCGGCCCGGACCGACATTACGCGTACGCTTACGCGAGACTGGTTCTACCGACGTGCTTTGCACATAGGTGGCTGGCGGGTGTCAGTTTCTCCAACTTTAGTTGAACCGAGTGTGGCTACGCCCGGTCCTTGAGAAGGTTAAAACAACACTAACTTGACAAAATATCGTTGTGGTTTTGATGCGTAGGTAAGAACGGTTCTTGCTCAGCCCGTAGCAGCCACGTAAAACTTGCAACAACAAAGTAGAGGACGTCTAACTTGTCTTTGCAGGGCATGTTGTGAGGTGATATGGTCAAGACATGATGCTAAATTTTATTGTATGAGATGATCATGTTTTGTAACAAAGTTATCGGTAACTGGTAGGAGCCATATGGTTGTCGCTTTATTGTATGCAATGCAATCGCCCTGTAATTGCTTTACTTTATCACTAAGCGGTAGCGATATTCATAGAAGCAATAGTTGGTGAGACGACAACGATGCTGCGATGGAGATCAAGGTGTCGCGCCGGTGACGATGGTGATCATGACGGTGCTTCAGAGATGGAGATCACAAGCACAAGATGATGATGGCCATATCATATCACTTATATTGATTGCATGTGATGTTTATCCTTTATGCATCTTATTTTGCTTTGATTGACGGTAGCATTATAAGATGATCTCTCACTAAATTTCAAGGTATAGGTGTTCTCCCTGAGTATGCACCGTTGCGAAAGTTCTTCGTGCTGAGACACCACGTGATGATCAGGTGTGATAAGCTCTACGTCCAAATACAACGGGTGTAAGACAGTTTTACACACGCAGAATACCCAGGTTAAACTTGACGAGCCTAGCATATACAGATATGGCCTCGGAACACTGAGACCGAAAGGTCGAGCGTGAATCATATAGTAGATATGATCAACATAATGATGTTCACCATTGAAAACTACTCCATCTCACGTGATGATCGGACATATTTTAGTTGATTTGGATCACGTGATCACTTAGATGATTAGTGGGATGTCTATCTAAGTGGGAGTTCTTAAGTAATATGATTAATTGAACTTTAATTTATCATGAACTTAGTACCTGATAGTATTTTTGCTTGTCTATGTTATTGTACATAGATGGCCCGTGTTGTTGTTCCGTTGAATTTTAATGCGTTCCTTGAGAAAGCTAAGTTGAAAGATGATGATAGCAATTACACGGACTGGGTCCGTAACTTGAGGATTATCATCATTGCTGCACAGAAGAATTACGTCCTGGAAGCACCGCTGGGTGCCAGGCCTGCTGCAGATGGAACTGACAACGTTAAGAACAGCTGGCAGAGCAAAGCAGATGACTACTCGATAGTTCAGTGTGCCATGCTTTATGGCTTAGAACCGGGACTTCAATGATGTTTTGAACGTCATGGAGCATATGAGATGTTCCAGGAGTTGAAGTTAATATTTCAAGAAAATGCCCGGATTGAGAGATATGAAGTCTCCAATAAGTTCTATAGCTGCAAGATGGAGGAGAATAGTTCTGTCAGTGAACATATACTCAAAATGTCTGGGTATAATAATCACTTGATTCAACTGGGAGTTAATCTTCATGATGATAGTGTCATTGACAGAATTCTTCAATCACTGCCACCAAGCTACAAGATCTTCGTGATGAACTATAATATGCAAGGGATGAACAAGACTATTCCCGAGCTCTTCGCAATGCTAAAAGTTGCGGAGCTAGAAATCAAGAAGGAGCATCAAGTGTTGATGGTCAACAAGACCACCAGTTTCAAGAAAAGGGGTAAAGGAAAGAAGAAGGGGAACTTCAAGAAGAACAGCAAGCAACTTGCCGCTCAGGAGAAGAAACCCAAGTCTCGCATCTATAATACCTAAATAGTTTGTCCCCACTAACTTATTTCTCTTGACATGCAGCTCATTCACCTCATCACACATGCCCCACAACACATACAATCTGCCACATCATCATTTTCATTTTTTGTCTAAGTACTAATAATCTGCTACGTATGAGTTAACTACTGAAACGCACATGCATGTACAGTCCAAGAAAACAAGCAGCTTCGTTCATTAATAGTTATGTTTCCTCCCACCGTAAGAGCCGACACTGGTGGAAAAACAGGCTTCCGTCCAGCCCCATAAGTCGCGAAGCTGTAGGAACCGCGACTAATGGGACCTTTAGTCGCGGTTCTGGAGGTGAACCGCGACCAAAGGCCTGGGCCCAGGGCGCTCGGTGGCCAGCTGGCGCACGTGAGGGTCTTTAGTCGCGGTTGGCCAGGACAACCGCGACTAAAGGCCTTCGGGCACCTTTAGTCACGGTTTGCCAGGCCAACCGCAACTAAAGCCCCTCCGCGACTAAAGGCCTTCGGACACCTTTAGTCACGGTTTGACACTGGCATTGTTTAATTTATATTGTTTGTAGCTAGTTAGTTTAACAAATGCATGATGGTTAATTTTGAATTGAATTAGTTTTATTTTTCTGAATTTTTTGATATATTATTTTTATTTTTAACATTTTGAATTGAATTAGTTTTATTTTTCTTAATTTTTTGATATATTATTTGTATTTTTAGAATTTTGAATTGAATTAGTTTTTTTTTCTGAATTTTTTGATATAATATTTGTGTTTTTAACATATTGAATTGAATTAGTTATTTTTTTCTGAATTTTTTGATATATTATTTGTATTTTTAAGATTTTCAAAAAGAAAAAGTATTTGGAAAATACCTTTAGTCGCGGTTGGCCTGCCCAACCGCGACTAAAGGTGGTTGCGCGCGGGAACGAAAACCCGCCAAAAAAGTCCTTTAGTCGCGGGTCGCCTCCCCAACCGCGACTAAAGGTTACCCTTTAGTCGCGGGTCGCCTCCCCAACCGCGACTAAAGGTTTCCCTTTAGTTGCGGGTCGCCTCCCCAACCGCGACTAAAGGGGGGGCTATAAATACAACCGCCCGACCCGTCGCCTCCATTTCTCTGCTCGTTCTCTGCCGCGCCGAAGGCCTGCCGCCCTCGCCCTCGACGCCGCCCGCCGTCGACCTCGCCCTCGACGCCGCCCGCCGTCACCCGCGCCCTCGACGCCGCCCGTCGTCGCCCGCCGCCCCCTCTCGCCCACGTACGGCGCCTGTCGCCCCCTTTCGCCCTAGTACGCCGCCCGCCGGCCTCCCTCGCCCACCGCGCCGCCTCGCTGCCCTCAACGCCGGCGGCCGGCCTCGCCGCCCTCAACGCCGCCCCCCAATCCATCCTCGGGCCGCCGGCCTCGCCGCCCTCAACTGCTCTACAGAGCGATGATCGAGAGAGAGAGAGAGAGAGAGCAGAGAGAGAGAGAGCAGAGAGCAGAGAGAGAGAGAGAGAGAGAGAGAGAGCAGAGAGAGAGAGAGAGAGGGAGAGAATTTTTTAACTAGTTAATTAACAAAAAAAACGGTGAAATTTGATAATTAACAAAAACGGCCTGTGGCGGCCAGAAGACCCTAAACCTGTGGCGGCCTTTAGTCGCGGTTGGCCAGAAGAACCGCGACTAAAGGTCCTCCGCCCCGACGGCCGCCTGGCGCCCACGTGGACGGGCCGTTAGTCGCGGTTCTTAAGCAGCCGCGACTAAAGGTGGGGGGCTTTAGTCGCGCTTATTTGGTCGCGGTTGCCCAACCGCGACTAATGGCAGTTGCGAACCGCGACCAAAGGCCTTTTTTCCACCAGTGCGAGCAGCCTTTCTCTTGATGGTTCAGTTTCTAATAGTAATAGCCAGTCGAACAGCCACACGAACAATGCTTCATAAGAAAAGCTAAGCTTTTCAAATTCCAGCAAACAACTCACGATCGTCGACGGCCAGCTTCCTGTCGCTCGAAACAAAAGAAACTACTTTCCTACGTAGCTACAGCAGAGTCCAGTGATCGACATGCGATCCCCGCGTGAAGTCCACTCCTCTCGCATGACAACCATTCGTGGCTGGATCGCAGGTGCCTTGCCTTCTACTCCTCTCGCGACTGGGTCGCGCTTCTATTTCCGACCACCGAGATAGGCAAGGAAGGCACGGTCGAAACGGCATGTGCACACCGTTGCTTCCCTCCAGAGCTCCTCTGGTATGCCCGTAACACTGTTTCGCCTCCATCTCTTTGGGCGTCAGGCACAGGTCGGGTTGCCGTATAATCGGGGGCCGCCCAGACTCCCAGATTGTTGATGACTGCACAACCGGTGAGGCATCTATGCATCATTGCTCTGCTCCGCAGCTGTCGGCAACGGCGACGACCGTCGAGGACTCCAACTCGATTAACAAAGACGACTTCCACAACCACAAGCAGGGCTCCACCTATGAGGATGGCACATCATCTTATCAGTGAGCCGTCACACTTTCTTTCACTAACAAGGTGATGAATACTGTAATTCACATGTAGCAATAATATTCATGTCTAATGGCTTGATGCCCAACAAGGGGTTGCCAAAATTGTCTAGCACGCCAAGTTATGTATATTAGTGATGCCTCTTTTTCTTGCACAGGGTAGGATTTATTTTGGTGGCAGACTTAATTTTTTGCATCCATAAATAAACCTTTCACTTACTATTTTTGATGCAGGTTAAGTTGCGTTATACTCACTGAGGTTTAATTTCTTTCACAGGGTAAGATTGTAGGTCATTTTCCTCTAATCTTGGAACGATGCGGTTGCCGGCAGCTATTAGTATAAACATTGCAATTTACTCCTCCATCCAACATGTTGCTGTAAAGATGCTCTTCCTAATAGTGTTTTTTATAAGAAGCATCAAATTCAAATATGTTCATATTTTTCCTACTATATTTCATTTCCTATTAACTAATTCATGAAATAATTCATAGAGGTGGCCAAATACCTTTCATACAATACATATATCCGCCTCCTAATTCTCTATTAATAGTTTGACATATTCTTGTTAGTAGTACTAACTGATCTTGATTTTCCATTTATCGAGACATTTTTTCTTGTCGGTTGCATCTTGCTCATTTGGAGAAGGCATGGTAAATTATTATTGCACCCTATTCTTTCTTTGATGTCTTTCTTAATTATATATTCATAGCAGAATTTGGTAATATATATCAATAGGTCTTTTGTTGGGTTGCTTATCAACTAAGAACCGTCACAAGAAGTTGGGATTAGTGCGCTGAATTGTTTCGTTTGTTGGAGAAGCTCGATGCTTTAGGATACATCATGCTGCACAACTAAAACAGGCTTCAGTAATTTTGATATAAAATATTGTTTCACTTAGTTTCGTTATAATACTTCTGTATAATATATAGGATTACTATTATTAAGTCCATTCCACACTTTTCATCTGTTATATGTAGTTGCGAACTTAAAGATGGCCATTTTGTTGTTAATGCAGTACCGAAGTAATCGTAGTGGTTAGTTGTAATGATTCCAAGTTTCTAAATATTTTTTGTTATTTCATAGATAATAGAAATGTTAACATTGACAATAGTGTTCTTAATATGGAGTGCTAGGGATCAGGAGAAATTGTAACAGTAGGCCACATGTTACAAGTATTGAAACCACTTTTTCATCTGGATGGTTGGTGTCATTTCTTTTGTCTTTGAGACTTACTATTCATGGGATTCATTTTGTCCCCGCCACAAATCCATGACGCATGTAGAAAATTGTTTTCAGTACATTATATAATTATGTGTCTGCGCATTTCTGCAGCAACGCGCGGGGAATTATCTAGTATTCATAATGTTGAAGCCAAAAGATGCAGAGTTGATAATGATAGTGCAACTTATTTGTGGCACTGCCGTTTGGGTCATATTGGTGTAAAGCACATGAAGAAACTCCGTACTGATGGACTTTTGGAATCACTTGATTATGAATCACTTGATTATGAATCACTTGGTACTTGCGAACCATGCCTCATGGGCAAGATGACTAAAATGCCGTTCTCCGGAACTATGGAGCGAGCAACAGATTTATCGGAAATCATACATACTGATGTATGTGGTCCAATGAACATTGAGGCTCGCAGCGGGTATCGTTATTTTCTCACCTTCACTGATGATTTGAGCAGATATTGGTATATCTTCTTAATGAAACATAAGTCTGAAACATTTGAAAAGTTCAAAGAATTTCAGAGTGAAGTGGAAAATCATCGTAACAAGAAAGTAAATTTTCTACGATCTGATCGTGGAGGAGAATATTTGAGTTACGAGTTTGGTCTACATTTGAAACAATGCAAAATAGTTTCGCAACTCACGCCATCCGGAACACCACAACGTAATGGTGTGTCCGAACGTCGTAATCGTACTTTACTAGATATGGTGTGATCAATGATGTTGAGGGAGTCCTGGATTAGGGGGTATCGGGACAGCTGGACTATATACTTTGGCCGGATTATTGGACCATGAAGATTCAAGACTCAAGACTTCGTTCCGTGTCCGGATAGGACTCTCCTTTGCGTGGAAGACAAGCTTGGCGATCCGGATATTAGATTTCCTTCTTTGTAACCGACTCTGTGTAAACCCTAGCCCCCTCCGGTTTCTATACAAACCAGAGGGTTTGGTCCGTATAGGGATGATCACAACAATCATAATCATCATAGGCTAGCTTCTAGGGTTTAGCCTCTATGATCTCGTGGTAGATCAACTCTTGTAATACTCATATCATCAAGATCAATCAAGCAGGAAGTAGGGTTTTACCTCCATCGAGAGGGCCCGAACCTGGGTAAAACATTGTGTCCCTTACCTCCTGTTATCATTAGCCTTAGACGAACAGATCATGACCCCCTACCCGAGATCCGCCGGTTTTGACACCGACATTGGTGCTTTCATTGAGAGTTCCTCTATGTCATCGCTGCAAGGCTCGATGGCCCGTCTCGTTGTCAAGGACAACATCACCTCTGGGGGAGTGCTGGCTGTAGGCCAAACTCTCCGACTAGGTGGCTTCTGAGACGCCCCCGATTCAATCGTACACTAATCATACACGCAAATGTGTACGATCAAGATCAGGGACTCACGGGAAGATATCACAACACAACTCTAAACACAAATTAAAATAATACAAGCTTTATATTACAAGCCAGGGGCCTCGAGGGCTCGAATACATAGCTCGATACACAAGAGTCAGCGGAAGCAACAATATCTGAGTACAAACATAAGTTAAACAAGGATGCCTTAAGAAGGCTAGCACAAAAGCAACAACGATTGAAGAGGCAAGGCCTCCTGCCTGGGACCTCCTAACTACTCCTGGTCGTCGACGGCCTCCACCTAATAGCATCCATTGTCGGTGTCATCTGGCTCCAAGGATCCACCATCTGGTTGTACCAACCGGAAAGAAGATAGAAGGGGGAAAATGGGTAGCAAAGCAACCGTGAGTACTCATCTAGAAGAACTCGCAAGCATCAGATCTATACTAAGTATGCATTTGTATCAAATGGAAGGGTTGTATCTATGGACTGAACTGCAGAATGCCAGAATAGAGGGGGAAAGCCTAGCCTATCAAAGACTAGCATCTTCACGCAGCTCCGAGCATCTTGCAGCATGTAGAAGAGTAAAGAATAGCAGTTTATATTTAACAAGCATGTTGTAACATTAAGGCCCAGAGATCCTTCCTCGACTCCCTGCGAGAAAGCAATCCCAGAGCCACATAGCTCAAGTATCCATTTGTAGTTGTATAAGATCAGGATATAAGTCTGAACGTCCGTTACCGTGGACACAGCTATTAATAGATAATTTTCCCTACAGGGTTGCACCACGTTTTACAACACGCTCGATCACTCTGGCCGGACACACCTTTCTGGGGTCAATGCCCGGCTTCGGAAGATCAACACGTAGCAGCCCTACCTAGGCTCAGCAGAGTGGTCCCCGCCGGTCTACCTCCTAAGAACTCTGGGGTCTGGGCCCATCGCCCGTTGCACTCCGGGTCGTTGTGAGCAGGGCGGACCAGGCTCCACCACAACAGGATGGTGTCAGCCCAGCCGTGCCGCACTGCTGAACTGGACGTCTGACAAAGCTTCGGCTGATACCGCGACATCGAGGCCCATAACTATTCTCACGTGGTGGTTGGTGCGTAAAGGCCAGAGGCCAACTCAGAACAAATACCCAAACCATAGTGTATTATTAGCTTGCGGAGACGAGCAGAGACTCACGATCGAAAGTGACCCCGTCGCCCCGTCTCGTGGACTTACGACAAGGGCCTAGAATGCCCGGCCGTGCCACATAACCATCTTGCGGGTGCTCTCCGGGCCCGCCCGACTTCCACCAAGGTCTCAAGTAAAGTCATTGTAACTGTGTGTCCAGACATCAGGGGGAAAACCCGAGGAATCACCCCCCGTGGATTCCACTCAATGTAATCATCAAGGTGAACGTAAGAGGGACCACCCTCGAGGTTCACTCTTGAGGGGTTGAACGACAGAGCCATATCGGGAATGGTGAAAGAGGAAATCACCCTCGATGACCACGACCGAATAGCTACACTACAGAATTATCATCGGGAGTGCGTTATGAGGGATCACCCTCGGCACTCGATAGTAGCTCTGTAGAGTCGAGCAACTAAAGGGGCGTGATGTGATGTGAGGTGTCGGGCTTTGGTCGTCGATCACGCTGATCGAGTCATCGGTGATGAAGCAGGGGCAACAAGGACAAGGTGGGGGTCACTGATGGATCACTAACCAACCTATACTAAGCAGTTTAGGATAAGCAGGTAGGTAACAATAAGCAGGTACAAAAGTAGGCTATACATCAGAATAGGAGCAAACAATAACAGTAGCAAAATCTAATGCAAGCATGAGAGTATAGAATGGCGATATCGACATGATCAAAGGGGGGTTTGCCTGGTTGCTCAGACAAGAAGGAGGGTCGTCGTCGACATAGTCGATCACAGGAGCATCAGCAGCGGTCTCGGGGTCTACCGGAGAGAAGAGGGGGAAGAAACAGTAAATACATAGCAGGCAAGTGCATAACAGGACAACAGACAGAGCTAGACGTGTTCTAACGCGGTGCTACACGCTACCGGCAAAGGGAGGAAACATCCGGGAATGTTTTCCCGGTTCCGGACGTCTGTCGGACAGATGAACCGGAGGGAAAAGGTTGCAGGTTCGCTATGCTAGAGACGTGTGGCAGACCAACAAACCGCATTACCGGATTCGTCTCGAAATTCTGAGGAACTTTCATGTAGAAAACTTTTTCATCCAAGCTACGGTTTAATTTCTATTATTTTTCAAAATTTTATTAATAATCTGAAATTAATTCTAATACGAAAATAAATGCTAAAATGCTAGGCGCACCCAGCATAGTGTACACCAAAGTGTACCTAGTGGCTGACAGGTGGGCCAGGGGGACCCAGTTGACCAGTCAACGTTTGTCTGGTCAATAGGGGTGGGACCCCCCTGTCATACTCACATCTAGCTAATTAACAGTTCTAATTGGTTAAACTAGGTAATTAGCCTAATTAAATCAGATTAATCTAATTTTAATTATTATTATTACTAACATATTTTTTTATTTTTTTAAAGGTCAGGGCGCGTGAGGCCCATAGGCCAGTGGCACAAGGCCAGCAGGCCGGTGCGGGTTAACGGGCGGGCGCCCGTGCCCGAGGGGTGCTACGCCCGAGCAAGGCCGTGGCCTCGACGAGGCCAGTGGGGGCGTTGGCCACGGCAACGGCCGGAGGGGCCGCAACCACAGTGAGGTTGGCCGGGCTGCGAGCGGCGCCGACGAGGCGACCGAGCGGCGAACGGGGCCAGCAGTGAGCCAGAGCGGTAGGGGAGAGTGGGACGAGCACCGTGCGGTAGTGGGGGCGATGGTGGTGGGGAGCGGGGCGGAGCCTGAGCGCGGCGCCGGCGCAGTCCCGCGCGGGCGAGACAGGGGGTGAGGCCAGGGCGGCTTGGTTGGGCGCGGTCGGGCGCAGGTGGGCATGGTCAGGCCGCGACCCGGACGCGGCCAGGGACGGGGGAACGCGACCACCGCGACCTCGGGTGGCGGAGACGAACGGCGTCTAAAGTGAGGGGAAGGAAGGGGAACGGAGGAGGGGGCCTCACCGGGCCCTGTAGGTGTGCCAAAGCGTGCGTGAGGAGGAGTCGAGGAGGCGCCAGAGCTCAGGGAAGCCAGGGTGGCTTCGGGTGGTGCAGATCGACGGTGACGACGGCGACGACCGTGGGTGGAGATGAGGAAGAAGGGGACGGCTACGGGGCTTGGCCGGCTGCGGTTCTTGTCGGAGAAGCGTGGACGATGGAGGCAAAGCCCGCGGGCATCTTGGTAAGGCGCGAGGACGGCGGTGGCCACGCGGTCTAGGAGGCAGCAGCGACGGTGGATCTAGGGGGGGAATTGGTGATGGGGGGGAGAGAGCAAGGGGAGTGGAGTGGATGAGAGCGAACGAGGGAATCGAAGGGGCGAGGCGGGGGTCCTTATCCCCTCGCCTAGGCATCGCCGGCGAGGTGGTCCGACTGGGGCACGCCCCTGTAGTGACTGGGTCGGGGGAACAAGGGAGGGGGAATCGACCTGGTGGGGGTTTGGTGGGCCAGCTGGGCGAAGAGTTGGGCCAAGGCCCATCGGGGGTTCTTGTTTTTTTTGTCTTTCTTTTTCTTATTTATCTATTCTGTTTTATACTAATTACACATTATTTTAAGTTTAGTAAAATATAAAGCTAGAACCTAAATTAGTATCAATAAATAGGCCACTACCGAAAATAACTTGGCACCTAAATAAAATACTTTGCAATTTTTATTATTTAAAAAACATTTAAATAATTGTTTTAGCCACTGTTATATTCACAAAAGGGAATTTAAATAATTTACAGAAGTGCTGGGTCACCGCCATAATTTGTTATGGAATATCCGCCACACTTTGAACATTTTAGTTTTCATGTTTGGCAATTTGAATTTTGGACTTTGATTTGAATATGAAATTGGACCGAATTCGAACCAACGCGAGTTTAACAACAGTAATCATGATGATGTGGCATCATTAGGAGGGAATTACTGTAGCTTAAGTATCCGGGCGTCACAATTCTCCTCCACTACAAGAAATCTCGTCCCGAGATTTAAGGGGGGGTAAGGAGGGAAAGACTCGGGAAGGACGGATCTCAACACAAGGTAGGTACCAGGGGGCTATCTCACTGAACGTGGTATAGAGGCATCTCTTGATTTGAAATTTAAGAAAGTCATCGAGAGCAAGGTAAGAAGGTGCAATAAGAAGGTTCAACCGGGTAGGCAATCTTTCGTTGCCTGAAACTGAGGGTGAAAGGGGTTCAGAGCAATGGGAATAAGTATTTTGTCTGATACCAGAATAGATCACTAGGAAGGTGGCTTGTGATTTACATACGAAGCCAAGTGCAAAGAATATTTCAGAGTTAAGGTTGTACAGGAGAGTCAGGTTTCGATCCTGTGGAACTGTGGGTTATGGGCCCACCATGTGGGTTAAAAGAAGGAAGGCGCAAATCATTTTACACGGTCATGATAGCAAGGCAGGTCAGAGGATAGCCTATCAATTATGTTGGCAACGACGTTGGTACGAAGGGCGAGGGAGGAAGAGAACCATTTTCCTGCTCGCAAGGCGAGGCGGACCAATAGGCAAAGTTCTCGTCCATGGGTGGCTACCAGAATGTCATCAGCAATAGTAACAGGGTCTTACTGACAGAGTTTGTACACGAAGGTGTTTACATAAGTAGGGAATTATCACTGCTCAGATATGTTAGATTACAAGAAAGGTTAAACAGAACAAAGGAGACTCTAGTCGGTTATCGGTGTTCTCGAGTGAATAACAACTCAGAACCCATGGAAAATTGGAATCGGCGAGAAATAATAGTTGATGAAGAACTCACAAGAAGTTATGTTGTTCCGTGATATTCTCGAGATACTAGAGGGTAATACTTGAGGGTAGAGCAGAATAGAGGTTGGACAAGTGAAGTGGTCTGCAGAAGACAAGTACTTCAACTTGTTCAAGAAATGGGATCAAAGAAGAACTATATTGTCGGAACCACAGTTACAGAGGACCAAACATAGTTACAAGATGAAACCACAAGGGGATTATTATTATTACAAGAAGCTTCCATGATAAGTTCCACACCGGGTCCATGGGCATGAACACAAAGGTTCAAGGTCGACTCCCACTTCTCTAATGCACAACTTTCCATTCACTTCCCGCATTCGAAGAAGCTGTAGTGTTGAAAATTTTTACCTGAGAAATGCCAGTAGAGCATAACCCGAATAACTTTTGAGTTTATGCGGATTTAGGGAAGACAAAGATTCAACCCATAGGGACATCTTAGGACATATATCACCAACTTCACGAATAAATAACTCAAGCCCGAAAGCAGAGTATGGTTGACAAGAGCGGGGATACAATTTACCAAAGGTATTATGTATCCGAGGAAAAGCTCACAAGGTTACTGAATATGAAGGATGATGTTGGATAAAATACACCAAGGATCTGGTGGTCCACGAGGGATCTAATGTGAGCAACGGTACTCAACCAGAAGAAGGAAGAATGCAAGGAGGTCAGATTATAGAAGCAACTGACTAATTCGAAGTTCAAATGCAAATGAATTATGATTCCCAAATCAAGGGATCAGAAGCAAATGCTCTGATCAAGAATGCATAAGTTGAATAGACTTGGGCACAACCGATGGCAATCTGATTGGCCAAGAACCAGCTCATGTTCAGGAAAACGTTTGAGCCGGAATGATAATTTATAAGGATCAACTGATGATTGCGACACAAACATATCAAATAGAAAGACTCAAGATGATAATGACAAAGGACATGGATACTGCTAGGCATATGGAATTAACCAGGGTGTAGGCAGGTAAGACCTTCTAGAGCAATAGGCGACAGAGGTCATCGAAAGCTCGGATTGTATTACCAAGTATCTTATGAAGCATAAGAATAACTGGGGTGAATGGATACTCGATAAGAGCGAGTAATTATCCGAAGGGGTATTCACGCGGCAAGGACTGCAGGGCAGCAAGCATAAAGGATCCTCGAAACATCGAAGAGTATTTCAGGACATCTTAATAACAAAAGCAACTGGGGATGAAGGTATGAATGACAACGTAGGTAGTTACGCATAAGGATTTATCGGTGGTAGGGATCGCAATGCGAAGGGTACAAGGGACTTGGTAAAACATCGGAGAGTATCTTCAGAATTTTCTGATGCACCAAGTAATCATCGGCTCTCTGGGAGAAACTATTTACGAGAACCTAGAGTTAGAGTTAGCAAAATCATTTAACCTGAGTAAAAGAGAGATCAGATTCCCAGAGTATAGATGAGGAATAAAAGATCCCAATACCACCCAATTGGCGACATGGGCCCGTAAGCCACACAGCCATGTTAGTATATCAGCTTTTCAAAGACTAGACTCAACTTCGGCCAAGGAGTTGGAAAGGGGGATCCTATAGGTAGTCGGCTTTGATACCAACTTGTGACGCCCCCGATTCAATCGTACACTAATCATACACGCAAATGTGTACGATCAAGATCAGGGGCTCACGGGAAGATATCACAACACAACTCTAGACACAAATTAAAATAATACAAGCTTTATATTACAAGCCAGGGGCCTCGAGGGCTCGAATATGTAGCTCGATACACAAGAGTCAGCGGAAGCAACAATATCTGAGTACAGACATAAGTTAAACAAGGATGCCTTAAGAAGGCTAGCACAAAAGCAACAACGATTGAAGAGGCAAGACCTCCTGTCTGGGACCTCCTAACTACTCCTGGTCGTCGACGGCCTCCTCGTAGTAGCATCCATCGTCGGTGTCATCTGGCTCCAAGGATCCACCATCTAGTTGCACCAACCGAAAAGAAGATAGAAGGGGGAAAATGGGTAGCAAAGCAACCGTGAGTACTCATCCAGAAGAACTCGCAAGCATCAGATCTATACTAAGTATGCATTTGTATCAAATGGAAGGGTTGTATTTGTGGACTGAATTGCAGAATGCCAGAATAGAGGGGGAAAGCCTAGCCTATCGAAGACTAGCATCTTCACGCAGCTCCGAGCATCTTGTAGCATGTAGAAGAGTAAAGAATAGCAGTATATATTTAACAAGCATGTTGTAACATTAAGGCCCAGAGATTCTTCCTCGACTCCCTGCAAGAAAGCAATCCCGGAGCCACATAGCTCAAGTATCCATTTGTAGTTGTATAAGATCAGGATATAAGTCTGAACGGCTGTTGCCGTGGACACGGCTATTAATAGATAATCTTCCCTGCAGGGGTGCACCACGTTTTCCAACACGCTCGATCACTCTGGCCGGACACACCTTTCTGGGGTCAATGCCCGGCCTCGGAAGATCAGGAGTGTGTTATGAGGGATCACCCTCGGCACTCGATAGTAGCTCTACAGAGTCGAGCAACTAAAGGGGCGTGATGTGATGTGAGGTGTCGGGCTCTGGTCGTCGATCACGCTGATCGAGTCATCGGTGATGAAGCAGGGGCAACAAGGACAAGGTGGGGGTCACTGATGGATTACTAACCAACCTATACTAAGCAGTTTAGGATAAGCAGGTAGGTAACAATAAGCAGGTACAAAAGCAGGCTATACATCAGAATAGGAGCAAACAATAACAGTAGCAAAATCTAATGCAAGCATGAGAGTATAGAATGGGCGATATCGGGATGATCAAAGGGGGGGCTTGCCTGGTTGCTCAGACAAGAAGGGGGGTCATCGTCGACATAGTCGATCACAGGAGCATCAACAGCGGTCTCGTGGTCTACCGGAGAGAAGAGGGGGAAGAAACAGTAAATATATAGCAGGCAAGTGCATAACAGGACAATAGACAGAGCTAGACGTGTTCTAATGCGGTGCTACATGCTACTGGCGAAGGGAGGAAACATCCGGGAATGTTTTCCCGGTTCCGGACGTCTGTCGGACACATGAACCGGAAGGAAAAGGTTGCAGGTTCGCTATGCTAGAGACGTGTGGCAGGCGAACGGACCGCATATCCGGATTTGTCTCGAAATTCTGAGCAACTTTCATGTAGAAAACTTTTTCATCCGAACTACAGTTTAATTTCTATTGTTTTTCAAAGTTTTATTAATAATCTGAAATTAATTATAATACAAAAATAAATGCTAAAATGCTATGCGCACCCAGCACAGTGTAAACCAAAGTGTACCTAGTGGCTGACAGGTGGGCCAGGGGAACCCAGTTCACCAGTCAACGTTTGACTGGTCAAGAGGGGTGGGACCCCCTGTCATACTCACATCTAGCTAATTAACAGTTCTAATTAGTTAAACTAGGTAATTAGCCTAATTAAATCAGATTAATCTAATTAATTAATTATTATTATTAGTAACATATATTTTTATTTTTATTTTTAAAGGTCAGGGCGCGTGGGGCCCATAGGCCAGTGGCACAAGGCCAGCGGGCCGGGGCGGGTTAACGGGCGGGCGCCCGTGCCCGAGGGGCGCTACGCCCGGGCGAGGCCGTGGCCTCGACGAGGCCAGCGGGGGCGTTGGCCATGGCAACGGCCGGAGGGGCCGCAGCCACAGCGAGGTCGGCCGGGCTGCGAGCGGCGCCGACGAGGCGACCGAGCGGCGGACGGGGCCGGCAGCGAGCCAGGGCGGCAGGGGAGAGTGGGGCGAGCACCGTGCGGTAGTGGGGGCGACGGTGGTGGCGAGCGGGACGGAGCCCGGGCGCGGCGCCGGCGCAGTCTCGCGCGGGCGAGATAGGGGGTGAGGCCAGGGCGGCTTGGTTGGGCGCGGCCGGGCGCAGGTGGGCACGGTCAGGCCGCGAACCGAACGCGGCCAGGGACGGGGGAACGCGACCACCGCGAGCTCAGGTGGCGGAGACGAACGGTGTCTAAAGTGAGGGGAAGGAAGGGGAACGGAGGAAAGGGCCTCACCGGGCCCTGCAGGTGTGCCAAAGCGTGCGTGAGGAGGAGTCGGGGAGGCGCCGGAGCTCGGGGAAGCCAGGGTGGCTTCGGGTGGTGCAGATCGACGGTGACGGCGGCGACGACCATGGGTGGAGATGAGGAAGAAGGCGACGGCTATGGGGCTCGGCCGGCTGCGGTTCTTGTCGGAGAAGCGTGGACGACGGAGGCAAAGCCCGCGGGCATCTTGTTAAGGCACGAGGACGGCGGTGGCCACGCGGGCTAGGAGGCAGCGGCGACGATGGATCTAGGGGGAGAATTGGTGATGGGGGGGAGAGCAAGGGGAGTGGAGTGGATGAGAGCAAACGAGGGAATCGAGGGGGCGTGGTGGGGGTCCTTATCCCCTCGCCTGGGCATCGTCGGCGAGGTGGTCCGGCTGGGGCACGCCCCTATAGCGACTGGGTCGGGGGAACAGGGGAGGGGGAATCGACCTGGTGGGGGTTTGGTGGGCGGCTGGGCGAAGAGTTGGGCCAAGGCCCATCGAGGGCTTCTTGTTTTTTTGTCTTTCTTTTTCTTATTTATCTATTCTGTTTTATACTAATTACACATTATTTTAAGTTTAGTAAAATATAAAGTTAGAACCTAAATTAGTATCAACTAGTACAAATGCCCGTGCATTGCACCGGACGAAATATTAAATATAACTTGCTCCACATGCAATTGTGAAACACATTTTTAACCCAATTATTGCAAACGTCAGAAATAAGGTTACACCAAGTATTTCTTTTTGGTATGAAATAGTCTTTCAATCAATTTTATTTTTTGTTGTTCGGAAAAACATGAATATTTCTTTTGTTTTGAGAAGGTGTTTTTTTATTAATTTCAACAATATTTTTTAAAATGGAATCATTTTTATGGTGACGAACATTTTTTTGCAATATAATATTTCATTTGTAATTTGTTTTGCACTATTTTTTGGGCTTGGCCCATTAAAAACTTGACCGACACACACACGGACAACACGCATGAACGCGATCTTTCTTCCCGTTTCCCATTCTTCTCCCCCCCCCCTGTTAGGATAGTGCCGACGCCACCTCCGTTGTCCCCGTCGTTCTCGGAGGACGAGGGCAGGAAGAATAGCGCTTCCAGTGGCCGCACCATCATGTCCTTGGGCGGCTCCCTCTTCCTCCCTGTCCCCTCCCACCCATCTGGAGTAAGAAAGCGACCATGATGAGCTTGCCATGGAATTTAAGCGGCTCCATTGTTCACATCATGTCAGGCAATGTCATTGTCAATTGGGGAAAATCCATATATGAGAACATCAGACATCTCATTTCCTCTTTCCCCACATCCCACATAAACCAGAGCTTCAGAATTGGAGTACCGCGGACATTTTCAAACTCAATAGACGGTATAGAGATGGTACCAAGAAAAAATATAGACAAAGATTTTCCCACATCCATGACAACAGAGCAGTCAGCTGACCACCTTAGAAAGTGCCTGACTAATGACATTTTTTCCACAACCAAAAACACCAAATAGCACCATGTTCCTCCAAAAACTGAGGGGAGTGATACTGAGGGGAGCCATTTCAAATTAGAAAACACTGGGATTTAATGGCGTTGGAAGGAAATGAAAAATCAACATCTGCAAAATGTTTGGTTATCTAAGAGAAGAAACCATAATAAATAAAAACATGTGTTTTATTCTGGAAATTGAAGCTCGGATAAGTTGTAGACATACATGTCATGTAAGAAGAGGTGTCCACACCGAGCTTTGATGCATCAGGTCTTCGTGTACCCACATGCCATATCTGCAGCTCATTAACTTCCAAACATTAAGCTAGTAAATTATTCCTCAAAAAAGTTATACCAAATAACTTCCTTGCTTGAAGCATAGTTAATTACTTCTTGATGCCCTGAAATTTCAGCTCTAGAAATGTATCCTGCATTTGCATACATAGAAACAACAGTTTATGAAACAAAGTTAAGCAATGGTAGAATGAATGAGAATAAATAAAAGATGTCATAAAGTGATAGCATCCACTTAACCTGTAGGCTATGTTGACCCGCTCGAGCGATGTAATTTACTTTCCCATGGAACCAGATTGAAGAGCGACATGGTGGTTCATCAAATTATTCTCAAAGACAATCTGTCAGAGTTAGATAACATTAGAATTTGAACACAGGTTAATAATTAGAATCTAATTTGTTATTTCGAAATCTAAAAGCTCACACTTAGAATATCTTAATCAAGTGGGTGCCCATGCAGCAAGGTGCACAAAATCAGCTCTTGTGGCCTTTGTTCTATCTATGTATGATAAAAAATAATACTGAGTTGTACCTTCAGAAAACCAGAAAATTATGCAATGTTGTACTATGTAGGTCAACAGTGATATCCATGCCTGGTGATTATTTTCTGGGCATTATGTCCCATAATGTATACTTGAGTGTGGTTTTCAGATGACAAACAATACAACCACAATTTCAGTATAGAGAGATGTGTCATAGTTCGGGTGCATCAATTTTTCTTGGCACTAAAAATATTAGAGCTTGGGTAGAAATAATAGTATCACACCAGTGTGAAACATCTTTCTGACTAACTGTTTTAGGAATAAAATAGATGCATACGCAAATTCATTCAACAAACAACAGCTTCTATGTTTGCCTACTTCTCAACAAAATTTCATAGCCACGGCTAAAACTAAGACTAACAACCACACCAACCCAACAAATCTGTTGGGAGATAAGATAATTTATGCAAGAAGAAAAACAATACCAGGATTTATTTTACCTGATTTATTCTACCATTAAGTTATGCAAAAAGTACAATGCAACCTTGAAACCACCAAGAGAGGATCTTGTGTATCATTCTCTGTTCTTTTAAAGATTAATTACCAGCGGATGCGATCAGATATGATGGATGAGTGAATATGCCGCCCTCATGTCAGATAAGTAACGTAATTACCTCTAGATGCGCACCGTGGTTCCACGAGCCAAAACCATTTCCACATAAATTAGGCATTGGTGGCGGCAGATGATGATGCATCTGGTTTGGACTCGCCACTGACGGCAACCTCTGAAGGTCCCCACCATGATGTTTCTTAAGCAAGGAGGACACCCGCATTATCTCTGGTAGCATAAGTACAACAACAAACATTAGAAGCCAACATTAGCACGAAAAGGTGCTCCATGAAAAACTTTCTGTCACCGAAGAATCATATGAATCAAGGTACACACACACACACAGCCTGCACCTTGAGGCCAAAACAGAGTCAAGCAGAGCATGTTTGCATCAACAAGAGAGAAACATAAGCAATCAGGCCATGGCAAATCAGCAAGGACAAATTCCCATCTAGGCCAATAATGGTAGACGGGGCGGCGGCGGCGAGGGAGCGAATCGAGGCTCTCACCGTGGCCCAACAGCTTGATGTAGATTGGTAGCACCTGCGTGAAACAGGACAAGCTTCTGGTGCTCTCGCAACAGCTCCGACATGTAGTGGCTGCGGCGACAATGACGCCATCCAATCCAATGGCACAAGAGGGCACAGAAAAACAGAGACAACCAATTCAGTGAGGCCGCACACCCAGCAAATAGAATATACATTCCATGAAACTCCCTTTTGGGTTCTAATGATTCAATCCTTGCTATGGAAGAAAAAAACAAACAAAGGAAACATTTACTTTATTTCAGGGTGCCCGAACCAAACTATATACATTCCATGGCTATATGGCAAACCATTAGTTAAGAGTATTTTACATTAAAAGATTGAGACTAATTAACACTACAATGATAGCATCTTCAGAAACCAAATTAAATAACAAACATTTTTAATTAACTACAACAACAGAAAGTACAAGTGTGTATAAGTAAGAACCTAGGTGGAACAGATGTTTGCATAACTACCTAGTAGACAACATATTTGCATCAGTAAGCCATGGTATAGAATTATTTGATTACTTCATGTCTAGACATTCAGGTCCATGTTTTTCTTTGTTTTTTGTTAGTCCATTATTGTAGAAAAAGGCTTATGATCTGAATTCCAATGCTTTCTCGACACTCTTATCATGTCCATCTAAATCTCAGTGAAGATGTCTGGTTTCAGCCACAACCATCTGTCATAAAAAAACACCAGATGAATGCAGATGATAATGTATATCCTTGATCTATAAAGGATATCTATAAAGACTGCAGCTTCATGTATTACCAAGCATGAAGTCTGATTTTTGTGGAACACTCATGGTGGTGAAAGCCCTTTCTTTTCGACAAACCACATAAGATAGGAAACAAACCTTACTTCACCTAACGGTTAGCAGCTAAGCCTTCCTCTGTCAATTTTATTGGATATATACAAGAGGATATATTTGATTGCCTAGATTCAGAAAAAAATGATACCTGATACTGACCACCATTTATAACTTCTAGTAAATTGCTAGGGATTGGAAGGATCTACATATCCTCTTCCGTAATCCTCCAAGACCAAGAGCAAACTGACGGATTTCATTGAGCACCTCCAGTACACAGCAAAGCAAGCAAATCCAGCCATGGGGCATACCAATGGACTGAGCTTGGATTAACCTGGCATGATTACTGTTACTCGCCACTTCAGAAGCCATGTACTGCCGCAACAGATTTTATTGATAGCCAAGAAAGATTCAGTGCTTGCTTCTCATGGTAATTCCGGGAACAATATAAGTTTTGGGATTGAAGAGGTATCTCTGCTTCCTTACTCCCAAGACAGTACTTGTAGAAAATGAATCCTGCAATGACGACACTGATGAAGCACGACGACAGCAGCCCTAACCACGGAAACCCAATCATCTTCTTTTGCCTGAGATGTTCAAAATCATGCAGGGGTTTCACGACACGCTGATGCAGGCGCTCCACCCGCCTCCCCCTTCCCTCGGGTGCACCTGAGGCAACATGGCCCTCCTGGGGGAGAAGCAGGCATCCGCGTTCTGCAGCACATCCATGGCGATGGCGACGCCTGGGCACCAATTGTGAGGGAAGGAGCCAAGCGAACGAGAGGAAGATGAGGAAGGGCTCGATCCGGAAGACCAGCCCGCACCAAGCCCCGCCGCCTCAACAGGAGCCTGTCTCCCTGCCTGCCGAAGGCTCAGCGGAGCCTCCACCGCCCCAGCCCCACGGCCGCGCGGGACTCCCACACCGGCGGCAGCCCCTTGGGGCCTCCAAGCCGATGCTAGACCTGGCACGGGGGAGGGGCTGGCCCTGAGGAGCGGGAAGCCGGCGAATCCGTCGGTCAGGAGGTGGGCGGCGCCCTCCATTGTCGCTGCCGTTTAGGGAGGGACGCGGTCTCGGTCGACGCGGTGTGGGGCGGGCGGCGCGGGGCAGGAGGTGGCGGCGGGATGGAGGTGGGGATGGGATCGAAGAGGCAGGGTCGTGCGGGGCGCTGGGATTTTCTTTCTTATTTTCTCTCCTCTGTACCGGATCGGCGCTGACTTATGACGAGGACTGCGGGTCTAATTATTAAAAGCCCAGGGACTTTTGTGCAAAAATGCCGGCGACGTACCACCAGAAACAATGCGTGGTTTATTAGTAGGTAAAGATAAAGATAAATAGGCCACTACCGAAAATAACTTGGCACCTAAATAAAATACTTTGCAATTTTTATTATTTAAAAAGCTTTTAAATAATTGTTTTAGCCACTGTTATATTCACAAAAGGGCATTTAAATAATTTACAAAAGTGTTGGGTCACCGCCATAATTTGTTATGGAATATCCGCCACACTTTGAACATTTTAGTTTTCATGTTTGGCAATTTGAATTTTGGACTTTGATTTGAATTTAAAATTGGACCGAATTCGAACCAACGCGAGTTTAACAACAGTAATCATGATGATGTGGCATCATTAGGAGGGAATTACTGTAGTTTAATTATCCGGGCGTCAAAGCTTCGTTATGGCCGCCCGATCGACTGTCACGCCGACGATGACCTCTCGGGTCATCACGAATAGCCTCCACGTCAATTCAGAACTCATCGAACAGATGGAACCTATAGAGCTCTCTTCCCTTAATAAGCTCTTGGACCGCATCGCCGCTTTGGGAGTCGCTATAGACTATGACCGGATTGTGCTTAAACCCGACCAAAGGGATATTAAATCCCCACCGGTCACCCACGAGATAGCGGTAGTGGAAGAGCCACATATGGACCGTCCCTCTATTCTGAGGACGAACTATGTCCGGATCACCGAGCTCTCTGAGCCAGATACCCGTTCGCGGGAGGAAACGACCCACACCCCAAACTTAGAATCGGGCAACGGACCGAAGAAATTGGGCAACATCCCGGAGCCCGAGCTGTCAAGCCCAGAAGCTCCTATGCCCCCGGGCGCTAGATCAGATCAGAATCCGGATTCAACTTCGCACACCCACCCAGACTTAAGCCATATCTCCCACATCAGGCAAGAGCCACAAGAGACAGTACATCACTACTGGGCCAGATTCCTCCTTGTAATAAACAAGGTCAAGGACTGTTGCAAGGAGGACACAATCTCACTTTTTTGCAAAAATTGCACGAGCAAAGGGATCCTTAATGCTATAAGTTGTCGTGACATAGTACACTTTGCCGACTTAGCAGCCATAGTACAGAAGTACTGTGCGATGGAAAGTACCTGGAAAACCCAAACAGACTTTTGGGATAATCCGGCTCTCACCAAACCTTCCCTCCGAGCTAAAAGGGCAAACTCTCCTAAGTTACCCGATCCAACTCCCAAAAAGCCAAAGCCCACTCCAGGACGTGGAACCGTATTAGAAGAATGGCTCAATGGGCCATGCAAAATTCATAGCACACCGGACACTAAGCCAACACATAGCCTTAGAGCATGTTGGATACTCTGGCAGGTAGCAAAAAGCGGCGAGGATCTTCTTATAAACAAAGTCGAGCAACATCCCGCCGAAGACAACAATGCGGTATTAACAGTCTTTGAGACTTTCGCCTCAAATAATAGGCGCAAGCGAGCTCATCGAAATCTCGCCAAAATCTGCCACGTAGCAAAAACAAATCCATGAAATGACACTGCTATAACTTTCAGTGCCAGTGAAGAACCCCAATCTCAGACAGTCCGGGCACCTGCCGCTTTGGTCCTTAGCCCAATCGTGGATGTCTTTAGGCTCACTAAAGTACTCATGGATGGCAGAAGTGGATTAAACGGCACAACCTTCAGGGGAATCATCCCTAGTCGGGAGGCAAGGTGTGCGGGAAAAATCACACTCGATGTGGTATTCGGCACCCTGGAGAATTACAGGTCCGAAGAAATCACATTCCAAGTGGCTCCTTTCAGCAGCGCATACCACGCCCTTTTAGGGCGGGACGCATTCACAAGCTTTCAAGCTATACCCCATTACGGGTACATGAAGCTTAAAATGCCCGGACCCAATAGAATCATCACTCTAGCCAGTGATCCAGATGTCGCACTTCGTGCCGAAAATAAAACTGCAGCACTAGCCCTGGAAGCATTATCCGAAGCCCTAGCGGCCGAAGAACTAACAACGCTGCGCGCCACAGTGGACAGGGACGATGTGATACTCGACAAACGACCCAAATCCACATGATTTAAACCAGCAGACGAGATAGTCAAATTCCAGGTCCATCCAACGGACCCCACGAAGACAGCTTCCATCGGGACACAGTTGAGCCCCACAATGGACGCCGCACTACGAGAGTTCCTATGTGAGAATTGGGACATTTTCACCTGGCATCCTTCAGACATGCCGGGCATCCCATGCAGGCTAACCGAACACAGCCTCAATATACTGAAAGGATACAAGCCAGTCAAACAGACTCTTAGGCGCTTCTCAGAGCCTAAACGGCAAGCCATGGGAGAAGAACTAACCAAGCTACTTGAGGCCGGATTCATCAAAGATATCAAGCATCCGGATTGGCTGGCAAACCTGGTAATGGTACCAAAGAAGGACAAATCCTGGCGCCTCTGCGTGGATTTCAAAGACCTCAACAAGGCTTGCCCCAAGGATCCCTTCCCCCTCCCTCGCATCGACCAAATCATCGACGCCACCGCAGGACACGACTCACTATGTTTCCTCGACGCATACTCCGGATACCATCAAATAAAGATGGCAGAGTCTGACCAAGCTGCAACGGCCTTCATAACGCCGTATGGCCCTTTCTGCTTCAACAATATGCCTTTCGCTTAAAAATGCCGGCGCAACCTATCAACGCATGATCCAAACATGCCTGGAGAAGCAAATCGGCAAAACAGTGGAGGCATATGTGGATGACGTGGTTGAGGGAGTCCCGGACTAGGGGTGTCCGGACAGCCAAACTATCATCATCGGCCGGACTCCAAGACTATGAAGATACAAGATTGAAGACTTCGTCCCATGTCCGGATGGGACTTTCCTTGGCGTGGAAGGCAAGCTTGGCGATACGGATATGTAGATCTCCTACCATTGTAACCGACTCTGTGTAACCCTAGCCCTCTCCGGTGTCTATATAAACCGGATGGCTTTAGTCCGTAGGACGAACAACAATCATACCATAGGCTAGCTTCTAGGGTTTAGCCTCCTTGATCTCGTGGTAGATCTACTCTTGTAATGCCCACATCATCAATATCAATCAAGCAGGACGTAGGGTTTTACCTCCATCAAGAGGGCCCGAACCTGGGTAAAATATCGTGTCCCTTGTCTCCTGTTACCATCCGCCTAGACGCACAGTTCGGAACCCCCTACCCAAGATCCGCCGGTTTTGACACCGACATTGGTGCTTTCACTGAGAGTTCCTCTGTGTCGTCACCGATAGGCTCGATGGCTTCTTCGATCATCACCAATGATGCAGTCCAGGGTGAGGCTTTTCTCCCCGGACAGATCTTCGTATTCGGCGGCTTTGCACTGCGGGCCAATTCGCTTGGCCATCTGGAGCAGATCGAAAGCTACGCCCCTGGCCGTCAGGTTAGATTTGGAAGTTTGAACTTCACGGCTGACATCCGCGGAGACTTGATCTTCGATGGATTTGAACCACAGCCGAGCGCGCGCACTGTCACGATGGGCATGATTTAGCTCTGCAGCCGGACAGTGTCCTGGAGGCCGCACACCAGCCCGCTCCAACCCTCATTCGGAGCCGGCTGCGCAGATCGAGGACGGATGGTTACACACCGCCTCAGGGGCTGCAACCTCTACGGCGATGGAGCCGAATACTAGCCTTGTCCCCTGTGAAGCTCGTGACTCCGAGGTGTCGGACTCCTCGCTGGACTCCGTACCTCCCGCGACCCCTCTAATTGAATCCGATTGGGCGCCGATCATGGAGTTCACCGCTGCGGACATCTTTAAACACTCACCTTTCGGCGACATCTTAAGTTTGCTAAAGTATCTCTCATTATCAGGAGAGCCCTGGCCGGACTGCGGTCAGGACGGTTGGGATGCGGACGACGAAGAAATTCAAAACCCACCCACCACCCACTTAGTAGCCACTGTCGACGATCTAACCGACATGCTAGACTTCGACTCCAAAGACATCAACGGTATGGACGACGATGCCGGAGACGACCAAGAACCAGCGCCTACCGGGCACTGGAAAGCCACCTCATCATATGACATATACATGGTGGATATCCCAAAGGATGGGAACGGCGGAGGAACAGAGGAGGATGACCCCTCCAAGAAACAGCCCAAACGCCGGCGTCAGCGGCGCCGCTCTAAATCCCGCCAAAGCAAGAATGGAGATTCCGACACCGGAGATAATAACACCCCAGACAGTGCCGAAGACAACCCCCTGCAGCAAGATTCAGCACAGGAGGACGGAGACGCCAGCCCTCACGAGAGAGCGGCAGACGAAGAGGTAGAGGATGATAATTACATGCCTCCCTCCGGAGACGAGGAAAGCCTCGACGACGACGAATTTGTCGTGCCTGAGGATCCCGCCGAACAAGAGCGTTTTAAACGCAGGCTTATGGCCACGGCAAACAGCCTCAAGAAAAAGCAGCAACAGCTTAGAGCTGATCAAGATCTGCTAGCCGACAGATGGACTAAAGTCCTTGTGGCCGAAGAGCATGAGCTCGAACGCCCCTCCAAAAGCTACCCCAAACGCAAGCTGCTACCCCGATTAGAGGAGGAGACATATAAACCCGCATCACCAGAGCACGATACGGCTGACCGGCCACCCCGTGGCCGCGACAGAGAGGCCTCTAGGCCCTCCATTAGAACCGTACCCCGGCGTCCCTCGAAAAGCACAAGACCACAGGGGAACGCTCCGGACTTGCGAGACATATTGGAGGATAAGGCAAGACAATCAAGATCAATCTACGGATCGCGGGGGTGCCCCATGATACGTGATGACAACCGTCGCGCCGAACACAGCAAGTCCGGCCGGGCCGAACACAGTAGACAAAACTCTTTTGAGCTTTGTCGTGATATAGCCCAATACAAAGGCGCCGCACACCCACTATGCTTCACAGATGAAGTAATGGATCATCAAATCCCCGAAGGGTTTAAACCCGTGAATATTGAATCTTATGATAGCACAACGGACCCCGTGGTTTGGATCGAAGACTATCTCCTTCATATCCACATGGCCCGCGGTGATGATCTCCACGCCATCAAATACCTCCCACTCAAGCTTAAAGGACCAGCTCGGCATTGGCTTAACAGCTTACCAGCAGAATCAATTGGGAGTTGGGAGGACCTGGAAGCCGCATTCCTTGATAACTTCCAGGGCACGTATGTGCGACCACCAGACACTGACGACCTAAGCAACATAATTCAGCAGCCAGACGAATCGGCCAGACAATTTTGGACACGGTTCTTAACTAAGAAAAATCAAATCGTCGACTGTACGGATGCAGAGGCCCTCGCGGCCTTCAAACATAATATCCGTGACGAGTGGCTTGCCCGGCACCTGGGGCAGGAAAAGCCGAAATCCATGGCAGCCCTCACATCACTCATGACCGCTTCTGCGCGGGAGAAGATAGCTGGCTAGCCCGCAGCAACAACCTCAGCAAAAATTCTGGCAGTCCGGATATCAAGGACCACAATGGCAGGTCGCGTCGCAACAAGAACAAACGCCGCATTAACAGCGACAATAATGAGGATACGACAGTCAATGCCGGATTCAGAGGCTCTAAATCCGGTCAGCGGAAAAAGGCATTCAAAAGAACTACTCCGGGTCCGTCCAATTTGGAACGAATACTCGATCGCTCGTGCCAGATACACGACACCCCCGACAAGCCAGCTAACCACACCAACAGGGACTGTTGGGTATTCAAGCAGGCAGGCAAGTTAATTGCCGAAAACAACGACAAGGGGCTGCATAGCGATGACGAGGAAGAGACCCGACCGCCGAACAATAGAGGACAGAAGGGTTTCCCCCCACAAGTGCGGACGGTGAACATGATATACGCAACCCACATACCCAAGAGGGAGCGGAAGCGTGCACTTAGGGATGTATAAGCGATGGAGCCAGTCGCCCCGAAGTTCAACCATGGTCCTCTCGCCCGATCACTTTTGATCGAAGGGACCACCCCACCAGCATCCGCCACGGCGGATTCGCCGCATTAGTGCTAGACCCAATCGTCGATGGATTTCACCTCACCAGAGTCCTGATGGACAGCGGCAACAACCTGAACCTGCTTTATCAGGATACAGTGTGCAAAATGGGCATAGACCCCTCAAGGATTAAACCCACAAAGACGACCTTTAAAGGCGTCATACCAGGTGTAGAGGCCAATTGTACAGGCTCGGTTACACTGGAAGTGGTCTTCGGATCCCCGGATAACTTCCGAAGCGAGGAGTTAATCTTCGACATAGTTCCGTTCCGCAGCGGCTATCATGCTCTGCTCGGACATACCGCGTTTGCAAAGTTCAACGCGGTGCCGCACTACGCATACCTCAAGCTCAATATGCCAGGCCCTCGAGGAGTCATCACGGTTAACGGAAACACGGAACGCTCTCTCCGAACGGAGGAACATACAGCGGCTCTCGCGGCAGAAGTACAGTGCAGCCTCTTAAGGCAATTCTCGAGTCCGGCCGTTAAGCGACCGGACACGGCTAAACGTGCCTAGAGTAACCTACAGAAATACCACCTGGCACGTTCCGAGCATGCGTAGCAATGCGGCCCCAACCCCAGCCCCTGCAAAATTGCAAGACTGGTCCTTCACGTACATCATTACGCTCTGAAGATACCATGGGCATAGGGGGAGGGGCACGACCACGATAGGCCCAGAATGCGGCTTAACCACACCAGGGGATTTCAAGTGTGTCGTTCTTTTTTTTCTTTTCCTTTTTTTACACACAGGACTCCGTTCATCAGAGGCCCTGTTCGGCAGTAGACCTGCCGAACTCATGATGCAATAGCCAGGGAAGGAGAAAGGCTACGACGAATATCCAGGTGGTCTCCATTAAGAGCATTAAATCTGTTTTATACACCATTCTGCAGCCTACCCCTGGAGGGGGACATGTTTAATAGTCACATCCCTTGCTTATCGCACTATTTGTATCGTTCTGCATTTACAGCAGTATTACTTGAATAAACAATGCACCCTTTTGCCCATAATTGCATTTCTTTATTATACATATGTTCATTTATGACATGTTGCATCCGTACACTTTGGTACGGCTAAATAACACCAGGGGCTTATGTTTCCGCATCATGGTGTGATAAGTCCGAACACTTTCACAAGTGCGGCACCCCGAACTTATAGCATTATATGCATCGGCTCCGAATCATGTCTTGGGTCAATAGTTGGGTTTGCCCGGCTCCCATGTTTTGGTACCTTACATTCCGTTGTATCGGCTAAGGTAGCACTGGGAGAACCACTGCGATTGCGCCCCGGTTGAGCTGGGCGAGCGCCTCAGTGGAGAAAGCTAAAACTGACCGTCATGATGAGGCGAGAGCCGGTCGTTGTTCGAGAGTTTTTTTTCGAGTCCCTAAAGACTTATGCCGCTTAGAGCGAGGAACCGGCTTTGTCCGGCCCAGGCGTGGATAGCGCCCCAAATTCGGCCTTTCGAAGACTAGGGGCTTCGCCAAAATTTAAAATTATAGAATTCTATGGCTAAGTGAGAGTGTTCAAGCATTATAAGTCCGGTTGCCTCGTTCGTTGTGTTGAGCACCTCCCTAGATGGACCCAAAAATGGGAACAAGAGTGCTCAAATTTATCCTGAACACCCGAGCACTCGTGGCATGGGGGTTGAAGCCGACGACTTGCCATCTCTCAGATTTGATAAACGACCGCACAGAAGGTAATATTTTAAATTAACAAGCGTTGCTTAGCGCATATGAACAAAGTTTTCAGCGCACAGGATAACAAAATGCGAGTCTACTCAAATATTACATCTTTGGAGCACTCACCCGCAATAATGCGGGAACCCTTCAGGACACTCTTATAATACATCTCGGGCGTGTGATACTCCTTGCCCGGCGGTGGCGCGTCCGTGGCAAGCTTCTCAGCATCCATCTTGCCCCTGTGCACCTTTGCGCGGGCAAGGGCCCGATGGGCACCTTCAATACAGGCGGAGTGTCAGGACCCCGACTCAATGCCACATCGATCTAGCATGTAACACCTCATATCACTTTGCGGCCTCACGCACGGTATTCCCACGGGTGTCGCCTTACCTTTGCCTGGGACCGTTTGCGTCTTTTGGCACACGTATGTGATAGTGTCGCTAGCATCCATATGATAAGGAGCCCGGGCTGACATGGCTAGTCGTAAACCCAAAGTGGCACAAACTTACAGGGACAGGCATCCATGACCCAACATCGAACGTGTCAGTCATCAGCGAGTGAATCCAGGCTGTAGCACTGGGCTAGCAGGACTCCAGTGAACCGGGCTGTAGCGGGCTAACAGGACTCCGGTATTCATCGCGTGACATTTCCCCGAAGGGACAGACACAGGAACGAAGAAGGACACATGCCGGCCAGCCTAAGTGTTCCGGAGCAGTAGCAAGCTACCATGGCTCAGTGGAAACACTAGGAGACATTTCCCGGTAAGAGAGGCTACCAAGGATAAACAACTAGGTTGTCAGATCCCACACATACCAAGCATTTCAATAACATACACACAATATGCTCGATATGTGCAAATACAACATGGCATCACAACATGACTCTACGACTCAAATATTTATTCATTAGGCTCCGAGGAGCGGGATATTACAAACATGGGTCTCATGACCCAACAATCAGAGCATACAAGTCAAAGCACATGCGGAAGCTTAACATGTCTGAGTACAGACAACTATAAATGAAAAAGGCTGAGAAGCCTGACTATCTACCAGATCCTGCCAAGGGCACAAGATCGTAGCTGAGGTAACAAGCTAAACGTCGAAGACCACGCGGAACTACTAGCGAGACTGAAGTCTCTCTGCAAAAACATAAAATAGGCAAACGTGAGTACAAATGTACCCAGCAAGACTTACATCAGAACTAACTACATATGCATCATTATCAACAAAGGGGATGGTGGGGTTTAACGGCAGCAAGCCAGCTTTGACTCGGTGGCTATCCTAAACTACGACTGCAAGTAACTCCTTTGAGGTGGCGCACACGAGTCCACATATTCACCATATCAATACACCACTATGGATCCGCTCCCGTCTCCCTGCGAGAACGCCAACCATAGCACTCATGCTTATCTTGCGTATTTTAGAGTATCCACTTTCACTTGTCTATGAACTGATATAAGCAACCCAGAAGTCCTTTTCCGCGGACACGGCTATTTGAATAGATGATGTTAACCCTGCAGGGGTGTACTTCTTCATACATGTTTCCACCACTTAGCGTCTGCACACGACATGTGCTCGGCAGACTTCAAGCGAAAGCCGACGTGACTTCGGTCCGTGGCGTTACAGAGCACGGGAGGAGGCGTTGTGGGTGTCTACGGGTTCATGCGATCATGCTGAGCACGATGGTGGGCTCGGGAATGAGCTGCGGTGGCTGTGGCCACGGCCACGCCATGGCCGGCGGCAAGGAGCAATCGGCTCCGGTGAAAAGGGCGGCTAGAGTGCGGGAACAAGCGCGAGGAGGAGGGGGAATGGAAGAGGAGCTCACAACGGATCCGGTAGAGGCAACGGCGAGGCCAGGGAGGGGCTGGAGCTCGCGAATCCTCGAAAGTTCGCCGGCGGCCGAAGGTTGGGGACGAGCTTGGGGGCGACGCTGCAGGGCTTCCGGAGGGCCGTGGATCAGTGGGGAGGAAGAGGGGGTCGAGGCAGAGCTTTGGGAGGCGTCGGGGAGGCGAGGCGGTGGCTGTGGCCGCGCGAGCGCTGGTCGGCGGCGACGGGCTTCGTTCGGTCGCGGGAGAGAGAGGGAGCAGAGGGGGATAGGGACGGAGGGAGAGACACGGGAGAGTGGCGAGAGGTGCAAGGGGTCGAGGGGAGTGCGTGGCACCCTCGGGTGCCTCCAGCGGCGAGCAGGTAAGCAGGAGGTGGCCGGGGCTCTCGGGCGCGTGCCACGCCTCGCCTCTGCCTACTGGCAGAGGAAGACGACGAGCGGCGAGGTAGGTGGGCTGGGCTGGTCAAGCTGGGCCGCAGCTGGGCTGCCAGGTAAGTACTCTCTCTCTGTTTTATTGTTCTGTTTTCTATTTTTTTTCTTCCTCTGTTTTGATTTAGTTTAGCAACTAAATCATTTTGATAAATTCTATAGGTTTTTATGTGGCTTGCTAAAATATATACAAAGCCACTCACAAACTTCCAGAATTATTGGAGTCATATTTAATATATATTAATATGAATCCAAAGCAAATAGTTATTGAATTAATTCAAATGGCCAAAATAATTATCTCTGTGACTCCAAAAATATTGGTTTGAATTTTACCTCTTACCAATATTTTTATGGAATAACAGGAACATTTTCTTGGACTCCTTTGAGAAGATTTAAATGTTGGTTATTTTTAGAGGTTTCCTGAGGCTTTTGAAAATTCCTCAATTCAAATTTCATTCGAATTTAAACATGATGCACACATGGAAGCAAGCATAGGTCAGGCCAGAACTAGGGATGTGACAACTCACCCCCACTAAACAAGAATCTCGCCCCGAGATTCAAGCGTAGGGTAAGATGAAGGGGAAACGCAAACTAGTATAATCTTCACGATCCAGGGTGCACTTCAAATGGACATTGATTCAATCACCACCTTTGTCTTGATGTCTTGCTCTGAAAACTCCAACTAACATGACGAGAAGAGGAAAGGAAAACTATAGAAGAATCTATCTTCTCGAAGATCGAACAATTCAGGATTAACTCTCGGGATGAGACATAGCAACATCTCTTGAGCTGAGAGACGAAGCACACCTCTATCGGAAAGGAGTGGAACAAATGACGGAGGTTTACCAGGTAGACTACAATTCCACACTCAACAGGGTGGTAACGATTGTCAACGTAGCGAGGAGTTGAGTTGCCATGATACCTCAGCAAGACATCCTGGAGGGGAGGGGGTGATTCGTAGATATATCCCCTTAAGTGGCAAAAAGAATTACCTTTGATTCAGGATCATTGAAACTCTTTATACCATCTTAAGGCAAATCACAATCGATCATTTGGAGGAGGTCGGTAGAATGGCATACTCGGACTTGGATGATGTGGATTACCTTGTTGAAGACAACGTAATGGATGAATTTGCTTACCACCGGAAATGGAAGAGACCCATGGTAGAATGGCACATTGGCGGTGCAAGCTGGGAACAAAATGCAAATGCTGGGAATGATTCTGATAACTGGGGAAGAACCCAACAATAGAGAGTGAATTCACTGTTTGAAAAGTCATAGCATTGCCGAGGAAACTGAGAGCATCCCAATTAGTGTCGATGATAACACCTAGCGCTTGTGCGTGCTCTCAAGAACTTGAGCATTTCCATAATCATCAAGATTTTACCAATATCCGTGTCAAGGATCCTGGCAACACAACTTGCTACCATGATGAATGATGATGGATGATGCAAATGCAAAGGAAGATAACACTTTCTCAGATTTCACCCTTGGCGAGGCCAAGGGAACGAAATCTGGATGATCGACCGAGAGACATTTAGCACTCCGCTTCTAATGTTCTCCTTGATGTGCTAGTGTAACCCATTCATAGAAATGGTCTGGTATCTAGAACATCAAGTAAAGGTCGGACTTCGGAAACACAAAAATCCATAAGGAACAACTAGGGAGGTAAATCCTACGAAATCCTTATGGGGAGGTGGCCAACTTCTTCAATCAAGATACTACAATAATAGGTCTTTCGGCTGGGTGTGTTGGCCATGACATCCACTTTACCGGTTATCAAGGGACCAGTATTATAGTTCTTGGGAAATGTTCCAACCATCATATCTGCCTGAGATTCAGATCTGGTTGGTGTCCGAATAATCCAGACTCATCGAGTCTAGGAAGAAAATGAAAGTTTGCAACACAAATCGACGAGATGACGTTGCGAGATTCTCGGGAAATGAACTATGATAGTAAGCTCCAAAACATGAGCTGGTTCTGCTACAACATGTGAACATGTTGTCCAAGACAAGCATGACCACGAAGTAGTCTTATAATAAAACACTACCGAGTTTAGGAGGGGAACCATCAGCGAGGATATCGAAGTTTTGTACAAATCCGTCTGGTACCTTCGGGACTAGCACTTAGAACTTATTAACCTTGAACAAATCAATCAGTGGCTTGGTGTGCTAGGGACACATATAGAATGGAGGTTGCAAGTCTCCGAACCACAGAATACTTCGCACGTATGCATGACTGATTTGGGATGATTCCAAAGGAAACAACATTGACTTTCTCGAATCCACGGCGGCAACTTGCATCAAATGCACATGAACTGGAGGAAGTCACTTCTTACATCCGAACATATGCTTCATGAACTAGCATGAAGAAATGCTTTCAAAAGTTTCCAACACTAGGTTGATGTTCAACATGAATCATGGGGAAGACAAAATGCTGCTGATGGGCTCAACAGTAACTCATCGGAATTTCCATATCACTGGACTTCCGCCATCATGTGAACACGGTGGTAGTATTGGTCAGACCCGAAAGATATAATGGTGTATGCTCGAGGAACAACCACGAGTAAGACAACATTACGAATATCGTTGGTTCTGACTTGATTTGACGATAGCCCATACTCAAATCAAAGGTTGGGGCAAGATGATAGGTCCATTAACTGATCACGAGGGCCAGTCGATGAAAATATCAACTTTCTTCAACACACATACAAGACATCCCTTATAATGAACTATATCGGACAAGCTTCTATCTTCCAACTCTCCAAGTTGATGCATAGCTTAACGAACTAGCTCAGGGGTATCCAACACGGATTCTTGGAGAAAGGGTGGTTTACAGGATAAACCAACTTGATCACGAGCTCAACATAACAGTCAGGTAACAACCTGGTGATACTTTCGAGAAGATATTCGGAAAATCACGAACCACCGATATGTTACTAAGATCGAGAACAATCTTGCTTTTCAGGGCAAGACGATATGATCAAATGAGCGAGGACTTGACAAAACCCTAACTCATCAATCGAAATGTGCACCAGGAAGATGGACAAGGTAGCACGATCAATCTTAGAATGATGATTCAAGAACCAACACATTAAGAATGAGGTTATTGTCCATTTAACTACCAAGCAACAAGGTTGCTAGGAGTATTGATTTCACACATCACGATTCACTTGTCGACAATCCGGTTATAACAACACGGGAACCGAGAAATGAATAATGATGGAGAGAAGTATCACTGTACCAAGAGTTCATAGGATGGTGTGCAATTCCTATAACAATCCCGATAAAAAGATGGTAATACTCCAAGGTAGAGCAGAACAAAAGCTGGATTAGCAATTTGTTCTGTGGAGCACAACTTCTTTGACCCAGTCCTGGATATGGAAGAGGTACTGGAGTTTGTTTCTCCTAGTCATTCCGCGATAGAATGGCTTGACGGACCACAAGAGTAGTAGGCATTGATAAACGAACGCACGCATACTATTGACTATCAATTGATAGACGAAGGTCAGTAGACAACTAAGGAGGGACAACTCAAAGGAACATATAACTTTCTGAGTTGTGGATGCATAGATTAGTATGTCGAACCAGGTTCAACATAATTCTTCCGGATAACCCATGCAGAAAGGTTGAGCTGGCAGAGTCACAATATAGCATGGAGAACTCATCGAGAGCACTCCTGTTATGATCTTTTGATCCAACAAACTACTGCCATAAGTGGTTCATAGTATTTGGAAGAAGGAAAATACCATGGACCTCGAGGACTAATGCAAAAGTTACTAATAACCTAAAGGAACTAGCAAACACTATCAACATGAAGTAAGTAGAGTGAATCTCGGGTTCAAGAACCCAGGAATAGAATACCTACTACTAAGTGGCATCACGGGATGCTTTTGGGAATGATGGCCAGAATCATCACACTGGGATCACAAAACATGGCTAGACTACTAGATGATCACCTGAGACACCTAGGGTCATAATAATAACTCCAACATAAATGTCGAGGCAATAGAGTACCTCAACTCACCGTCTAGTGTGGTTAATCTAGCCATAAGGGACATCGAGAACGGAAAGAAAGGATTTGCAAATGCATCAGACTATTTAGAAACCTGGGATGACTCGGACAGCATAACGGCTGTAAATGCTCAAAAAGATTTGAGACAAGCTACAAAAATGGTGGCAT
This sequence comes from Triticum aestivum, assembly GCF_018294505.1. Lineage (NCBI taxonomy): Eukaryota > Viridiplantae > Streptophyta > Magnoliopsida > Poales > Poaceae > Triticum > Triticum aestivum. The sequence goes on from NC_057813.1 coordinate 605,583,203, forward strand.
AGCCACTCAGAAGCACAATATCAAGGTTCCGAGATCAACAGTTAACATACAGAAGATAGTAGGAACTGAACTGAGGCTTACGTCCAACAACCTTACAAGTCTACGGATTAGTAACACGTGATCCTGATAGAAAGAAGAGAAAGCCTAGTTCCTTAACCCCGTAGGAAGGATAAGATGACTCAGATCAGAAGGGCATGAGGTATAAGGAGTAAAAAGAGCCTTACGTTCCATCCCACAATCAATTCCCTTACATAACTAAAGAATTTCTAGACTCAACTTCGACCAGTTTGGCTTGGTAATCCTACAGGCAGTCAAGCTCTGATACCAACGCTGTCAGGACCCCGACTCAATGCCACATCGATCTAGCATGTAACACCTCATATCACTTTGCGGCCTCACGCACGGTATTCCCACGGGTGTCGCCTTACCTTTGCCCGGGACCGTTTGCGTCTTTTGGCACACGTATATGATAGTGTCGCTAGCATCCATATGATAAGGAGCCCGGGCTGACATGGCTAGTCGTAAACCCAAAGTGGCACAAACTTACAGGGACAGGCATCCATGACCCAACATCGAACATGTCGGTCATCAGCGAGTGAATCCAGGCTGTAGCACTGGGCTAGCAGGACTCCGGTGAACCGGGCTGTAGCGGGCTAACAGGACTCCGGTATTCATCGCGTGACATTTCCCCGAAGGGACAGACACAGGAGCGAAGAAGGACACATGCCGGCCAGCCTAAGTGTTCCGGAGCAGTAGCAAGCTACCATGGCTCAGTGGAAACACTAGGAGACATTTCCCGGTAAGAGAGGCTACCAAGGATAAACAACTAGGTTGTCAGATCCCACACATACCAAGCATTTCAATAACATACACACAATATGCTCGATATGTGCAAATACAACATGGCATCACAACATGACTCTACGACTCAAATATTTATTCATTAGGCTCCGAGGAGCGGGATATTACAAACATGGGTCTCATGACCCAACAATCAGAGCATACAAGTCAAAGCACATGCGGAAGCTTAACATGTCTGAGTACAAACAACTATAAATGAAAAAGGCTGAGAAGCCTGACTATCTACCAGATCCTGCCGAGGGCACAAGATCGTAGCTGAGGTAACAAGCTAAACATCGAAGACCATGCGGAACTACTAGCGAGACTGAAGTCTCTCTGCAAAAACATAAAATAGGCAAACGTGAGTACAGATGTACCCAGCAAGACTTACATCAGAACTAACTACATATGCATCATTATCAACAAAGGGGATGGTGGGGTTTAACGGCAGCAAGCCAGCTTTGACTCGGTGGCTATCCTAAACTACGACTGCAAGTAACTCCTTTGAGGTGGCGCACACGAGTCCACATATTCACCATATCAATACACCACTATGGATCCGCTCCCGTCTCCCTGCAAGAACGCCAACCATAGCACTCACGCTTATCTTGCGTATTTTAGAGTATCCACTTTCACTTGTCTATGAACTGATATAAGCAACCCAGAAGTCCTTTTCCGCGGACACGGCTATTTGAATAGATGATGTTAACCCTGCAGGGGTGTACTTCTTCATACATGTTTCCACCACTTAGCGTCTGCACACGACATGTGCTCGGCAGACTTCAAGCGAAAGCCGGCGTGGGTGTAGACCACGACCTACCTAAACACTCAAGTCTCTAGTCCAGGTTTATCGCCTATTCGGGTTCCATCCATGAGGAGATCCGGCCGGAGTTTCGCTCACAGCCCCAAACGATGTGAACAGGGTTCCTGACACCAAACGGGCGCCCGGTATACCCGGCCACGTGCCTACCGCATCACAGCCCACCCCTACGGTCAGCGCTGTCCACGGCCTCCAGCATACTACAAACACCAGAAACTACTTGCAACTCCTGGACAGAGGACAAGGGTGAATAAGAAGTCGAGCGGGGTCATATTTCAGGGCCCAATGTATGGTAGTAGCTGAATCATGGATCACAAACACGGAACTCAGTTCCTAAGGACGGCTTCAATGAGACAACCCACCATGTACTCCTACATGGCCTCTCACCGCTACCTTTACCAAACCGTGTTCACACACTTAGCTCACACACAGTAGGACATGTTCACACGCCTCTGATTCATCCCCGATGAATCAGACCTGACTCAACTCTAAGTAGTAGCAGGCATGACAAACAAGCAAGAATGAGTAGGCACAACAGGGCTCAAACAACTCCTACTCATGCTAGTGGGTTTCATCTATTTACTGTGGCAATGACAGGTCATGTAGAGGATAAAGGGGTTCAACTACCGCAGCATATAACAGTTGAATCGGTGTTGTCCTAATGCAGTAAAAGAGAGCAGGAGCGAGAGAGTGGGATTGTATCGGAATGAACAAGGGGGTTTTGCCTGCCTGGCACTTCTGAAGATAACATTGAATCTTCATCAGTGTCAACGATCACATCGTCGATACAACGTCTACCGAGGGGGAACAACACCGGCAAACACAGAAGAAACACGATCAATGCAATGCACAAAATGATGCATGCTATGACATGGCAATATAAATGTGTTTTGAGCTAATGCAGCTAGCAACAAAGTTAAATGAAGTAGGTTTGAACCCTAAGTTCAAATCCAAACTCCATATGTGAAATTCAAATGCCATTTATATGATTTGTGCTAAACAGCAGCTATAAGTTGTTCTAACATGCATGAAAATGGTACAAATGGATAGATTGGATTTTTTGATCATTTTTCATATATAATTTATCTCATTTGGAGTTACGGTTGATTTTCTATGAATTTTAGAAGTTTATACAATTTTCTGGAATTTTCTGAATAAAAATAAATCCAGAAAACATTACTGCGTCAGCATGACGTTGGCATGACGTCAGCAGGTCAACAGGGGCTGGTCCGGGTCAAACCTGACCAGTGGGGCCCACTGGTCAGTGACTTAGGTGACTAACAGAGTTAATTAACTCTAACTAATCAAATTAATAGCCACGGGGCCCACTGTCAGTGTCAGCAGGGGTAATTAGTTTAACTAATTCAATTAGTACTAACCTAATTAACTAACAGGGTTGGGCCCCACATGTCATTGAGTCAGGGGCGTCCAACTGGGGTCAAACCCACCGGATTTGGTCCACGGCTCGTCGCCGGTGAAACCCGAGACGGCGGAGGGGGTCGGAATTCCTCCTCCGGCGACCAAATGGCCGGCAGAGGGCATCTACGTGGCGCTGAAGATCCCGCGCGTCGAGTGGTGCAGTCAGTTATGCCAGGGGCGATCTATATCGACGGCGGCGAGCTCAAACGCGGCAGCCGGAGTTCGGGCAATCTCGGGGTGGCGTTACAGAGCACGGGAGGAGGCGTTGTGGGTGTCTACTGGTTCATGCGAGCGTGCTGAGCACGATGGTGGGCTCGGGAACGAGCTGCGGTGGCTGTGGCCACCGCCACGCCATGGCCGGCGGCGAGGAGCAATCGGCTCCGGTGAAAAGCGCGGCTAGAGTGCGGGAACGAGCGCGAGGAGGAGGGCGAATGGAAGAGGAGCTCACAGCGGATCCGGTAGAGGCAACGGCGAGGCCGGGGAGGGGCTGGAGCTCGCGAATCCTCGAAAGTTTGCCGGCGGCCGAAGGTTGGGGACGAGCTTGGGGGCGACGCTGCAGGGCTTCCGGAGGGCCGTGGATCGGTGGGGAGGAAGAGGGGGTCGAGGCAGAGCTTTGGGAGGCGTCGGGGAGGCGAGGCGGTGGCTGTGGCCACGCGAGCGCTGGTCGGCGGCGACGGGCTCCGTTCGGTCGCGGGAGAGAGAGGGAGCAGAGGGGGATAGGGATGGAGGGAGAGACATGGGAGAGTGGCGAGAGGTGCAAGGGGTCGAGGGGAGTGCGTGGCACCCTCGGGTGCCTCCAGCGGCGAGCAGGTAAGCAGGAGGTGGCCGGGGCTCTCGGGCGCGCGCCACGCCTCACCTCTGCCTACTGGCAGAGGAAGACGACGAGCGGCGAGGTAGGTGGGCTGGGCTGGTCAAGCTGGGCCACAGCTGGGCTGCCAGGTAAGTACTCTCTCTCTGTTTTATTGTTCTATTTTCTATTTTTTTTTCTTCCTCTGTTTTGATTTAGTTTAGCAACTAAATCATTTTGATAAATTCTGTAGGTTTTTATGTGGCTTGCTAAAATATATACAAAGCCACTCACAAACTTCCAGAATTATTGGAGTCATATTTAATATATATTAAATATGAATCCAAAGCAAATAGTTATTGAATTAATTCAAATGGCCAAAATAATTATCTCTGTGACTCCAAAAATATTGGTTTGAATTTTACCTCTTACCAATATTTTTATGGAATAACAGGAACATTTTCTTGGACTCCTTTGAGAAGATTTAAATGTTGGTTATTTTTAGAGGTTTCCTGAGGCTTTTGAAAATTCCTCAATTCAAATTTCATTCGAATTTAAACATGATGCACACATGGAAGCAAGCATAGGTCAGGCCAGAACTAGGGATGTGACACGGAGTGCTTGATGACTTCAACCCATGGACACGCATCCACCAGCCGCCGCACCAGGCCGAAGTAGCTCCCACGCATGGCCTCCTTGGGCCATAGCCGAACTATGAGGCCCTTCATGGCCTGTTCGGCCACCTTGTGGAGCTCGACCAGCTGCTTCAGCTGGTCGCTAAGGGGCACCGGATGTCCGGCCTTAGCATACTGAGACCAGAAGACCTTCTCCGTCGAGCTCCCCTCCTCGGCCCTGTAGAAAGCGGCAGCATCGGACACGCTGCGGGGCAGATCTACGAACGCTCCTAGAGAGCTCCGAATTCGGGTAAGTGACAGGTAATTCACACTCACATGCTTACTCTGCATGAAAAATGCCTTACCCGCCGCTATTTTCTTCAACGCCTCGATTTCCTGGAGGGCCTTGTAGGATTCGGCTTTGGCACTCTCAAGAGCCGATGCAAGCTCGGACTCTCGAGTCTTCGAGTCGCGCTCCAAACTCTCATGTTTTTCCACGAGAGCCTGGAGCTCTTGTTGTACCTCCGCCACCCGCGCCTCCTGCTTCTCTCGCTCAGTGCGCTCCGCGGCCGCATTACGCTCGGCTACGGACACCGCCTCCTTCAGGGTCGCCACCTCGTTCGTGGCCCCTGCAATACCCACGTTATGCTTGTCATTTTTCTTGCAACCAAATCCTTTTCTATAAGGTACAATTTTAATAAGGTGTTACTCACCTTCCTTGTCCTCGAGCTACTTCTTGGCACGGCCGAGCTCGTTCTCGGACCGCTCGAGGCTTTGCTTCAAAGTATTGACCTCCGCAGTCAGTGCGGCAGAGGTCAGCAGCACAGCCTGCAATCCCATATTGACATAATTTTTATGACTCCTGCGTATATCTTTTTAGATCCTCAGTCCGGTTTTTCTTTCCGAACACCGAACCGAGCATCAGGGGCTAGTGTCTATGCGGTACTATTTTACATATATCACAATTCTTACCTCAAAGCCTGTTAGAAGGCTGCTGCAGGCTTCGGTCAGCTTGCTCTTGGCGAGCTGAACCTTCTGAATCACCGCACCCATGACGCTGCGGTGTTCCTATTCAATGGAAGCGCCGTTGAGCGCCTCCAGCAAGCTATCCGGCGCCTCTGGTTGGACGGAGGCCACCGGCGTCACGGTCTTGCCCTTCTTACGAAGGGGCCGCCCACCGGACTCTGGAGCCACTACAGGTTCTGGTGCGGAGTCCGGTGCAAAGTCCGGGAGGTTGCCCTGCGGCACCTCCGGGGCCTCCTCCTCCTGGCGGGTCCCTTCCCAGGATCCCACCTCGGCATCGTCCGCATCACGAGGGGAGGAGGCGGTCGGAAGGGAATCCATATCCGACGCACCCAAGGACCCGCTCGATGAAGCGGGAAGATCCTCCTTGGGCGGACTGCAGGGTTGTATGCGGCATTAGAAAGACTCCATGTGGCGAAAATAAAAATCATGAAGTTATTCGGGAGTCCGGATACTTACGATCTCGCCAGGGGCTTGGCCCTTGGAGGCCAATCCTCGTTGTCGTTGCTCGCGTGGGCAGAGCAGTCCGGGGGAAGAGTCCTTCCCTTCTTGGACCCTTCGGCCTCCCTCATTGGGGAGGCCTTCCTTTTCTTCCCTCCCCCTGCTAGGGGAGAGGCCTCTTTCTTCTCCTCCTCGCCTTCGTGGGAGGAGTCCACCTCGGTGTCATCATCCGATGACACCTGAAAACGGGAACTCTTTCGAGTGCCCGTGGCCTTCTTCTTGGCCTTCTTCTCCGGCACCACATGGGGTGCCGGAGCCAGCAGCCCCGTTAAGCGGGCATCCGCTGGGTCTTCTGGCAAAGGGGTCGGACAGATAGTATGTTCGGCCTTCTTCATCCAGTCCTATCAAAGGAGAGGGAGTTTAGATCCCGCATAGAGTCAAACTATGGAAAACAAGCATCCCGTAAAGGGCAAAATCGCTTACCTCGCTAGCCGGACGCTGCGAGCTAAATCTGCGATCTTCGGTGGCGGATGCGGGAGCCTCGGCGCCCTTAAACAGCACCCTCCAGGCCTCTTCCTATGTAGTGTCGAAGAGCCCGCTCAAAGTCTGGTGCTGCACCAGATCGAACTCCCACATATTGAAGTCCCGTTGTTGGCACGGGAGAATCCGGCGGATGAGCATGACCTGGACTACGTTGACAAGCTTGAGCTTCCTTTTCACTAGCTTTTGGATGTAGGCTTGAAGTCCGGTCAGCTCCTCCGAATCGCCCCATATCCGGCCACTCTCCTTCCAGGAGGTGAGCCGTATGGGGATGTCAGATCTGAATTCGGGGGCCGCTGCCCATTCAGGGTCACGCGGCTCGGTGATGTAGAACCACCCCGATTGCCACCCCTTAATGGTTTCCACGAAGGTGCCCTCAAGCCAAGTAACGTTGGGCATCTTGCCCACCATGGCGCCTCCGCACCCTTCACAACCTTCGGCTTGACACTGAAGGTCTTGAGCCACAAGCCGAAGTGAGGCTTAATGCAGAGGAAGGCCTCACACACGACAATAAACGCCAAGATATTGAGGATGAAATTCGGGTCCAGATCATGGAAATCCAGGCCTTAGTAGAACATGAGCCCCCGGACAAAGGGATGGAGTGGGAAGCCCAGTCCGCAGAGGAAATGGGAAAGAAATACTACCCTCTCATGGGGCCTGGGGGTGGGGATGAGCCCCCCCTCGTCGGGGAGCCGGTGCGCAATGTCACTGGACAGGTATCCGGCGCTGCGCAGCTTCTGGATGTGCCCCTCCGTAACGGAGGAGGCCATCCACTTGCCTCCCGCTCCGTACATAGTTGGAGAAGGTTGAGGTGAGATGTGCGAACTTGGGCGCTGGAGCTCGAGTTCGCAGAGATGGATACGCAAAGGAGGAAGAAGGCGTAGGTAAAAGGGTAGATCTTTATCCCCTTATATGGGCGGACGAAACCATGCGTCCCCACCAGCCTGATGAAACTTGCTTATCTCCCAAGCGCCGCAATCAATGGCGCGGTTGGGTTACCCATGTCCGTATTGATGAGAATCCCAGGATAAGGGGAACACGATCTCTGCTTCGACAAGACGTGCCAAGGAAACCGCTTCGCTAGACGCGCGGAGGTGGTATAATAAAAACGATTCGAGTAAAGGCTTGGTTGTGGTGTGACGTCACGCCACAAAATATGTCAGGAGATTGAACTTGTGTAAATATTATTCTCTCTACGGTGGTATGTGGAATCTATTTTGCAGAGCCGGACACTATCCTGGTGTTCACAATCTTCTATAAATTATTCGGAGAAGGAACCCGCCTTGCAATGCCGAAGACAATATGCGCGCCGGACTCATCGTCATTGAAGCCTGGTTCAGGGGCTACTGAGGGAGTCCCGGGCTAGGGGGTGTCCGGACAGCCGAACTATCATCGTCGGCCGGACTCCAAGACTATGAAGATACAAGATTGAAGACTTCGTCCCGTGTCCGGATGGGACTTTCCTTGGCGTGGAAGGCAAGTTGGCGATACGGATATGTAGATCTCCTACCATTGTAACCGACTCTGTGTAACCCTAGCCCTCTCCGGTGTCTATATAAACCGGATGGCTTTAGTCCGTAGGACGAACAACAATCATACCATAGGCTAGCTTCTAGGGTTTAGCCTCCTTGATCTCGTGGTAGATCTACTCTTGTAATACCCACATCATCAATATCAATCAAGCAGGACGTAGGGTTTTACCTCCATCAAGAGGGCCCGAACCTAGGTAAAACATCGTGTCCCTTGTCTCCTGTTACCATCCGCCTAGACGCACAGTTCGGGACCCCCTACCCGAGATCCGCCGGTTTTGACACCGACAGTGGTCATAAAAACAAGACACGTCGAAACCCTAATAGATGACTTAAGGCTTACGTTCGATAACCTCCGAACATACGACATCAAGCTAAACCCGGAAAAATGTGTTTTCGGCATACCCTCTGGGAAGTTGCTCGGCTTCATTGTTTCCAATAGAGGAATTGAGGCAAATCCGGCAAAAATCCGAGCTATGTCGCAGTTGGCTATCCCAACAGACCTAAAGCATATCCAGAAGCTAGCTGGATGCGTGGCTGCCTTAAGCCGCTTTATCTCCCGATTAGGAGAAAAGGCACTGCCCCTTTACCGCCTTCTTCGACGCACCGAACACTTCATGTGGACGGATGCAGCCGCGGCTGGACTGGATGAAATAAAGACCTTATTGGCCAGTAATCCAGTCCTGACAGCGCCAAGCATTGGCGAACCCATGCTACTATACATAGCTGCGACACATCAGGTTGTCAGTGCAATGCTCGTCGTCGAACGAGAAGCAGACGGATACAAGTTCCCGCTCCAAAAGCCGGTATATTACGTGTCCGCTGTCCTCACTCCATGCAAATCCCGATACCAACACTATCAAAAGATAGCGTACGCGGTCTTCATGGCATCCCGGAAGCTACGACACAACTTTCAAGAGTGTTCAATTATGGTGGCCTTCGAAGTACCACTCAACGACATAATAAACAACTGCGACGCCACGGGGAGGATTGCTAAATGGGCCATCGAGCTCCTTCCGTTTGTCATAATATACAAACCATGGCGGGCCATTAAGTCGCAAGTATTGGCTGACTTTGTCGCTGAATGGACATAAGCCAAACTCCCTAAAGAGTACGGCGCGTACTCCAACTGGATCATGCACTTCGACGGCTCTAAAATGCTGGCTGGACTGGGAGCGGGTGTATTCCTGACTACCCCCATAGGAGACACGGTCCAATATGTACTCCAAATATTATACATAGACTCCAACAATGCAGTCGAATACGAGGCTCTGTTGCATGGCCTGCGGATGGCAGTCTCTATGGGCATTCAACGCCTGGAGGTGCGCGGGGATTTAAACCTCGCAATATCACAAATAAACGGAGATTTTGATGCCAAGGATCCGAAAAAGGCGGCCTACCGTAATGCCGTCCTCAAAATGTCAGCTCGGTTCGAGGGGCTCGAATTCCACCATGTGGCTCGAGAAAACAATCAAGCGGCGGATATCCTCGCCCGCATCGGCGCTAAACGCGACCCTGTCCCACCTAACATATTCCTGGAAAATCTATTCAAACCATCCGTAGTATGGGAAGGGGAGGCCGGCAACACTAGCCTGGATCCGAATACAACCCCAGATTTTGAACCATCTGACGTAATCGGAGGCTCTGCCACTGAAATAACACCTTCGGCCCACAAAATCATGGCTGTAATCGCCTCGTGGACCGAGCCTTTCTTGGCCTACCAAAATAGGCAGGATCTCCCCGAGGACCAAAATGAAGCACATTGTATTGTGCGGCACTCCAAGGCCTACAAAGTCCACGAGGGAGAACTCTACAAGAAAAGCGCGACCAGAGTGCTCCAACGATGCATCTCCGAAGAGGAAGGGCGGCAGCTCTTGGCTGAAATCCACGCCGGACTTGGTGGACACCACGCTGCGGCTCGGGCACTAGTCAGCAAGGCCTTCCGCACAGGTTTTTATTGATCGATAGCCCAAGTAGACGCACAGGACCTTGTCGAGCACTACGCCGGTTGCCAGCTTTTTGCCAATCAAAGCCATATGCCCCCTACCGCTCTCCAAACAATCCCCATTACTTGGCCCTTCGCGGTCTGGGGGCTGGATATGGTCGGACCCCTTAAAGGGGGAAGCCATAAGAAAAAATACTTATTGGTCATGGTGGACAAGTTCACCAAATGGATAGAAGCCAAACCAGTTAAAACGGCCAAATTCGGACCAGTGATAGACTTCATCTCAGGGGTTGTGCACCGTTACGGCGTCCCTCGCAGCATCATCACCGATAGTGGCTCAAACTTCACAGCCGATGAAGTAAAAACTTGGTGCGGAAACATGGGCATTAAGCTCGATTACGCCTCCGTTTACCATCCCCAAACAAACGGTCAGGTCGAACGTGCAAATGGTCTCATTATGAGCGGCATCAAACCCAGACTAGTGCGGTCCTTGTCAGAATCGGACATGCACTGGGTCGAGGAGCTCGACTCCGTACTCTGGGGGCTACGGACCACGCCTAATCGCACCACCGGATACACACCATTTTTATGGTGTACGGTGCAGAAGCAGTACTACCCTGCGACATAATACATGATTCACCTCGCATGCGCCTGTACGAAGAGAAGGAAGCCGAGCTAGATCGGCAGGACAACTTAGACACCCTGGAGGAGGAGCGCGACGTCGCCAAAGCCCGTTCCGCATTCTACCAGCAGCAGGCTCGACGATATCAAAGCAGAGAAGTGCGGGCCAAAATTTATAACATTGGCGAACTCATTCTACGCCTACCGGAGAAGAAGAAGGATAAGCTCAAACCTAAGTGGGAGGGTCCCTTCATCATTGATAAAGTCCTCACCGGAGGAGCGTACCACCTGCGTAATGCATCCGATAACAAACTCGAGCCAAACCCATGGAACGCGGCCAGACTTCGGAGATTCTACGCCTAGCGCCGAACTCAGCGTTCGTCTCCTTACCCCCGCTCTTTTAATTATGCTCCTCCCCCTCTTTTTTTCCTTTCTCATCCCGTTTCCATTCTTCACACAAAGTACTCCATACAGTACGGATGCTCGAATCACTCCGGCTGCACTATGTGTGTAAACCATACCTGGGGGCTTCCTATACGGAAGCTAAATATAATCACTTTCATGGCTTCTTGCCTATCACATATGCGTTCCTTTTTCATATGTGCCTTTTCTTCACCATTATATGCATCGATATGACTTAAGATGTGGCCATGCTGGGTTGCCTGGCTCTTGTGTTTATGCCCTACGTTCCCGTTAATTCGGCTAGGGCATAAGGGGAGCACCTCTGTGATTGTTATTGCCGGTTCAGCCGGATGTGTACCTCAGACTGGGTGAAGCCTAAAGCTAGCGTTCTTCAGGGAATATTCGGTCGGTGAACAAAAGATGTTTCTTTCGTTTATTACAAACGTGAATCCCCAGAAGTTTTGTATCTTGCGTTTCTGTTCGCAATCCGGACATGTACATCGATGCATGCTTTCCCAGGGAAAGGAACCCCTAACGGAACTATTCTCCCTGGAAGATGTTTCTTACTACCCATGTAATATAACATAAGTAGTTGGGTACTTGTCTGTTCAAGCACTTATGACCCCGGGCCTGGTTTCCACGCATACCCCGGTTCTGCATAACTGAGCGGGTATTCGGATACACCTCGGACTGTCGGATCCGGGGGCTGAAGAAAAATTGTCCGCCATGACAAATGATCTTTAATCTGGCTAGGGACTACATATGTCCATTGAATTACATAGTCACTTAGACTGACTATAGTCTTCCTCTATACCTTCCAACAGGCCATCTAGCTTGCAATCCTGTTGGGAATACTTTGCGGCTAACGCTACCTGGTCATACACCAGACTCATGGGAATTTCTTGCCCATCTGGCCCCGCCGATCCGACTTCGGCCATATGGTTCGGGTCAAGCTTGGTGTAGCGCGTCTTCACCATGTCCTAGGCCTCCCTTGCGCCTTGTTGGCAGGCTGACATCTTCCACAAACGGAAGCGCTGCCGCGCTCCTTGGAGCATATCCACGAGCTCCTCCCTGCCTTTTGGCAGGGACGTGGATGGCCACAAGGCCTGGGCAATACCCTGCATCACCTGCCGAGCTCGCTCATGCAGCTATGAGAGGTCTTGCAGTAAATCACCTGCGGACACGGGCATCTCCTCTTTAGGACAGCCCATTAACATACCTACAGATATAAACTCTTTTAATATGCTTCCTCGCCGAGCTGTACTACAGTTTGTCAAGGCACTTACCATAAATGCCGCGACGAAGCCTTATGTTCTCCTTCACGGAGTCCGCCAGCTGAGCGCGAACATCTCCTAATTCGACGCCCAGCCGGACATTGGCATCTTGAAGATCGTTCCTCTCCCGCCTAACTTGCATCAGAACACGCTCGCCAGCTTTCAGCTGCCTTTGGAGATATGACTCGCTATCTTTTACCATCTCCGGGTTCTCCCCGGGATTGTCTGCAAAAATTTCTGCTAGACTTATCAGACAAGCCAATCACTAACTAGTACATTTCCATAAAATTTCGTTATTAAAGACGAAAGTTACCAGGAGAGGCCTTTTGGGATTCTTCTAGTTTGGCAACTGTGGCCCTCAACTGGGTCTTGCACTCCTCCAGCTCTTGAGACAAATGGGTATTTTTCTCTACAAAGACCTGTGCATAACATGATCCTTAAATCATTTGTTCCAACTGTTTCAAGTCTCAGGGGCTACTGCTATACATGCTTATCAAATTTCCTTACCCGTATATCTTTTGCATACTAGTATGTCGCTCGGGCGAGTTCGCCTTGAGCAGCCCGAATATATGCGTCTCCCGAATTGAAAGCATTAAATGCCTCTTCGGAAAAAATGTTATTCCGAAGTACGGCCCGTTGGCTCTGGTGATTCATGGCACTCTCCACTTCGGAATTTGTGGCAGAGAGCATATCTGCATCCTCTGTCGGAGGACAGCTCGACATCGGCCCCGCACTGGCCTCCTCTCTCGAAGCCGGTTCGGTAATCCGGCTGGTCGAGGCGTGATCGGCAGGTTCCCCGGATATAGTCCGGCGGCTCCTCTTTCTGCCAGAATATGAAGGGCGATGTTACATTTCAAACACAATAAATCACAGAGCGGGTTTTTTCCATACCTCTATAATGGTGTTTCGGCCCTAACCACCCTCCTCTTGAGCCTGCCTGACTCGGATGCCCTTTGCCGATGAGCCCCCAGGGGCTCGGCGCCGCGTTTCGATGGTCGTCTCTATAAAAATGAGATATTTTATGCGTAAGGCATGATATAGAAAGGAGTCCTCTTTCGGAGGGTAAGGTTCTGACTTTGCTTACGCGCGATGCAGGTAGAAGTCCGGGATAGTCGGCTATGATAGCCACTAAGGTGCCATCGCAGCTGGCCTGATAAAATGTCCTGTTGACTAGCTCCACAGTAATATCCGGGTCTTCCTTAAGTCCTGGATCGTGGGCCCTTCCGGGGTCCTCTGGCTATGGGGAGGGGCTGTCGAATCCTTCCACGGCCCTCCTCGGTTCCTGCTCAGAAATATCGAGGTTAATTATTTTGAGGAAAGGCGCCGGAATGAATAGAATGGGGAAAAGAGTGACAACTTACCCAACTTGGGGGGTTGTACATGGAAAATCCATCCCGTGGTTTGATACGAAGGAATTCTTCTTCTTCTCGCTTGTACAAATCGGACAATATTTTTGTCAGAGTAGTGGCGGAGTCCGGACCTTTGCAACCACAGCGGGTGGCATCGTCTACCCCATTGTAGTGCCACATGTGCTTCCCCCGATATTGGAGGGGCTGCAATCCCCGCATTATGCATATTGCCATAACTTCGACTATTATCAGCCCTGATTTGGCCAGTGTCTTTATCCTGCTCATCAGGAAGCGTACTTCTCTGGTATCCTCCTCTTGGGGGCCCTGAGGGCGCCAACTTCAGCGTACCTTCGGTGGAGCATTATTGAACTCAGGGAGGCCCGTCCGGACTTGATCCCGAAGGGGAACGTCATCAACATAAAACCACTCCGAGGGCCAGTTTGTAGATGCCTTCTTGGGAGTGCCGGACAGGTATCCGGTTTCGGCGACGCGCCATATTTCGGCTCCGCCCACTTGACATATGGATTCCCCCTGATTGCAAGGGACGAGGCAGAACAGCTTCTTGCATAACCCGAAGTGAGCCTCACAGCCCAGGAATAATTCACAAAGGGCGACGTATCCTGCGATGTGCAGTACGGAGGCAGGAGTGAAGGCGTGCAACTGGAGGCCGTAGAACTCCAGGAGCCCGTGAAGGAATGGGTGGATTGGAAACCCGACGCCTCTTAGAAGATGCGAGATGAAGCATATTCGCTCCCCCGGGGATGGATTAGGAGATCTCTCCGCTTGCTTCCCGCCGTTATAGGTGGCTAGTCCAGCTCGAACGGGGACCATGAACGCCGGTGGAAGAAACCCTTTGGTCTGCAACTCTATCAAACGGCTTTGAGGGACTGAACACTCTTCTCAGTCACCTGGCTTGGAGCGAAGAGAACGGGAAGAAGAGCCGCGGCGACCGGCCATGTTGGAATGGTTTTTTCCGGAGTGCTCTGTTGGATGCTTGCTCAAGGGAAGGAGGTGGGGTTTGGATCTGAGGATCCCCATCCCTTCATATAGACGGTTTGCCCGCGGGGCCGGGGTGGCAAATGCAAAAACCCTCGCCTCCTCGTATTCGCTCGACATGTCGGGATGGCCATTATTGAAGCACAGAAGCCGAGGAGGACAACATTTATGGGAAGCCGGATACTGTTCATTACAACAGGAACTTTGGAGTATTCGGAGAGGGAACCCGCCTTGCAATGCCGAAGACAAAATGCACGCCGGACTCATCGTCATTGAAGCCTGGTTCAGCGGCTACTGAGGGAGTCCTAGATTAGGGGGTATCCGGACAGCCTGACTATATACTTTGGCCGGACTGTTGGACCGTGAAGATTCAAGACTCAAGACTTCGTCCTGTGTCCGGATGGGACTCTCCTTTGTGTGGAAGACAACCTTGGCGATCCGGATATTAGATTTCCTTCTTTGTAACCGACTCTGTGTAAACCCTAGCCCCCTCCGGTGTCTATATAAACCGGAGGGTTTGGTCCGTATAGGGACGATCACAACAATCATAATCATCATCGGCTAGCTTCTAGGGTTTAGCCTCTACAATCTCGTGGTAGATCAACTCTTTTAATACTCATATCATCAAGATCAATCAAGCAGGAAGTAGGGTTTTACCTCCATTGAGAGGGCCCGAACCTGGGTAAAACATTGTGTCCCTTACCTCCTGTTACCATTAGCCTTAGACGCACAGATCGGGACCCCCTACCCAAGATCCGCCGGTTTTGACACCGACAGATGTCTCTTACTGATTTACCGCTATCATTTTGGGGTTATGCTTTAGAGATGGCTGCATTCACGTTAAATAGGGCACCATCAAAATCCGTTGAAATGACGCCTTATGAACTGTGGTTTGGCAAGAAACCAAAGTTGTCGTTTCTTAAAGTTTGGGGCTGCGATGCTTATGTGAAAAAACTTCAACCTGATAAACTCGAACCCAAATCGGAGAAATGTGTCTTCATAGGATACCCAAAGGAGACTATTGGGTACACCTTCTATCACAGATCCGAAGGCAAGACTTTTGTTGCTAAGTTTGGATCCTTTCTGGAGAAGGAGTTTCTCTCGAAAGAAGTGAGTGGGAGGAAAGTAGAACTTGATGAGGTAATTGTACCTGCGTCCTTATTGGAAAGTAGTTCATCACATAAACCGGTTCCTGTGACGCCTACACCAATTAGTGAGGAAGCTAATGATATTGATCATGAAACTTCAGATCAAGCTACTTCCAAACCTCGTAGGTCAACCAGAGTAAGATCCGCACCAGAGTGGTACGGTAATCCTATTCTGGAGGTCATGTTACTTGACCATGGTGAACCTACGAATTATGAGGAAGCGATGATGAGCCCAGATTCCGCAAAATGGCTTGAGGCCATGAAATCTGAGATGGGATCCATGTATGAGAACAAAGTATGGACTTTGGTTAACTTGCCCGATGATCGGCAAGCCATCGAAAATAAATGGATCTTCAAGAAGAAGACTGACGTTGATGGTAATGTTACTGTCTACAAAGCTCGACTTGTTGCGAAAGGTTTTCGACAAGTTCAAGGGGTTGACTACGATGAGACTTTCTCACCCGTAGCGATGCTTAAGTCTGTCTGAATCATGTTAGCAATTGCCGCATTTTATGATTATGAAATTTGGCAAATGGATGTCAAAACTGCATTCCTGAATGGATTTCTGGAAGAAGAAGAGTTGTATATGATGCAACCAGAAGGTTTTGTCGATCCGAAAGGTGCTAACAAACTGTGCAAGCTCCAGAGATACATTTATGGACTGGTGCAAGCCTCTCGGAGTTGGAATAAACATTTTGATTGTATGATCAAAGGATATGGTTTTATACAGACTTTTGGAGAAGCCTATATTTACAAGAAAGTGAGTGGGAGCTCTGTAGCATTTCTGATATTATATGTAGACGACATATTGTTGATTGGAAATGATATAGAATTTCTGGATAGCATAAAACGATAATTGCATAAAAGTTTTTCAATGAAAGACCTCGGTGAAGCTGCTTATATATTGGGCATCAAGATCTATAGAGATAGATCAAGATGCTTAATTGGACTTTCACACAGCACATACCTTGATAAAGTTTTGAAAAAGTTCAAAATGGATCAAGAAAAGAAAGGGTTCTTGCCTATATTACAAGGTTTAAAGTTGAGTCAGACTCAATGCCCGACCACTGTAGAAGATAGAGAGAAAATGAAAGATGTTCCCTATGCTTCAGCCATAGGCTCTATCATGTATGCAATGCTGTGTACCAGACTTGATGTGAGCCTTGCTATTAGTTTAGCAGGGAGGTACCAAAGTAATCCAGGAGTGGATCACTGGACAGCGGTCAAGAATATCCTGAAATACCTGAAAAGGTCTAAGGATATGTTTCTCGTTTATGGAGGTGACAAAGAGCTTGTCGTAAATGGTTACGTCGATGCAAGCTTTGACACTGATCCAGATGATTCTAATTCGCAGACCGGATACGTGTTTATATTGAATGGTGGAGCTGTCAGTTGGTGCAGTTCTAAACAAAGCGTCGTGGTGGGATCTACATGTGAAGCGGAGTACATAGCTGCTTCGGAAGCAGCAAATGAAGGAGTCTGGATGAAGGAGTTCATATCGGATCTAGGTGTCATACCTAGTGCATCGGGTCCAATGAAAATCTTTTGTGACAATACTGGTGCAATTTCCCTGGCAAAGGAATCCAGATTTCACAAGAGAACCAAGCACATCAAGAGACGTTTCAATTCCATCCGGGACCAAGACCAGCTGGGAGACATAGAGATTTGCAAGATACATATGGATCAGAATGTTGCAGACCCGTTGACTAAGCCTCTTCCACGAGCAAAACATGATCAGCACCAAGACTCCATGGGTGTTAGAATTATTACTGTGTAATCTAGATTATTGACTCTAGTGCAAGTGGGAGACTGAAGGAAATATGCCCTACAGGCAATAATGAAGTTATTATTTATTTCCTCATATCATGATAAATGTTTATTATTCATGCTAGAATTGTATTAACCAGAAATATAATACATGTGTGAGTACATAGACAAACATAGTGCCACTAGTATGCCTCTACTTGACTAGCTCGTTGATCAAAGATGGTTGAGTTTCCTAGCCATAGACATGAGTTGTCATTTGATTAACGGGATCACATCATTAGGAAAATGATGTGATTGACTTGACCCATTCTGTTAGCTTAACACTTGATCGTTTAGTATGTTGCTATTGCTTTCTTCATGACTTATACATGTTCCTATGAATATGAGATTATGCAACTCCCGTTTATCGGAGGAACACTTTGTGTGCTACCAAACGTCACAACGTAACTGGGTGATTATAAAGGAGCTCTACAGGTGTCTCCAAAGGTACTTGTTGAGTTGGCGTATTTTGATATTAGGATTTGTCACTCCGATTGTCAGAGAGGTATCTCTGGTCCCTCTCGGTAATGCACATCACTATAAGCCTTGCAAGCAATGTGACTAATGAGTTAGTTGCGGGATGATGCATTACATAACGAGTAAAGAGACTTACCGGTGACGAGATTGAACTAGGTATTCAGATACCGACGATCGAATCTCGGGCAAGTAACATACCGATGACAAAGGGAACAACGTATGTAGTTATGCGGTTTGACCGATAAAGATCTTCGTAGAATATGTGGGAACCAATATGAGCATCCAGGTTCCGCTATTGGTTATTGACCGGAAATGATTCTCGGTCATGTCTACATAGTTCTCGAACCCATAGGGTCCGCACGCTTAAAGTTTGGTGACAGTCGGTATTATGAGTTTTTGTGTTTTGATGTACCGAAGGTAGTTTGGAGTCCTGGATATGATCATGGACATGACGAGGAGTGTCGAAATGGTCGAGACGTAAAGATCGATATATTGGATGACTATGTTCGGACACCGGAATGGTTTCAGAAGATTTCAGACATATACCGGAGTACCGGGGGGTTACCGGAACCCCCGGGGGTTTATTGGGCCTCATGGTCCCTAGTGGAGAAGAGGAGGGGTGACCAGGGCAGGCCGCGCCCCCCCTCCCCCTCTAGTCCGAATTGGACAAGGAGGGGGGCGCCGCCCCCCTTTCCTTCCTCTCTCTCTCTCTCTCCCTTTCCCCCTTCTCCTACTACTATAAGGAAAGGACGAGTCCTACTCCCGGTGGGAGTAGGACTCCCCCCTTGGTGCGCCCTCCTCCTAGGTCGGCCGCCTCCCCCCTTGCTCCTTTATATACGGGGGCAGGGGGCACCTCTAGACACAATAATTGAGCATTGATCTCTTAGCCGTGTGCGGTGCCCCCCTCCACCATATTCCACCTCGGTAATATCGTAGCGGTGCTTAGGCGAAGCCCTGCATCGGTAGCATCATCAACACCGTCATCACGCCGTCGTGCTGACGGAACTCTTTCGCAAAGCTCTGCTGGATCGGAGTTCGTGGGACGTCATCGAGCTGAACGTGTGCTGAACTCGGAGGTGTCGTACGTTCGGTACTTGATCGGTCGGATCATGAAGACGTATGACTAGATCAACCGCGTTGTGCTAACGCTTCCGCTTTCGGTCTACGAGTGTATGTGGACATCACTCTCCCCTCTCGTTGCTATGCATCACCATGATCTTGTGCATGTGCGTAAGGATTTTTTTGAAATTACTACGTTCCCAACATGAGGTTCTCGGTGTGGTGCGTGTTCGATAAAATGTCGCCATACAATATGGGTATGTGGTTGAAACTTGGTCGGTTGGGTTGGGAGACGAAACTTGTCTGGTTTGTTGAGAAATGGTTTGAGAAGTCAAATGTGACAAATTGTGTATTCTTTCTCTAAAACCTCTAAAACTGATATGCACTCTATTCGGGGTCTAGGGTACGTTTAGACTGTTTTACTTCTATTTTTGCTGTTTTTCCACATTGACAAAAAAAAGACAAAAAAGTTTCTAAATAGGTGCTTTTTTGCTTCTGCTTTTGGCTTATACCACCATATAACAATACTGATTCATAAGCCAAAAGCCGAAGCAAAAAACCCCCTATTTAGATGCTTTTGTGACTTTTTTGTCAAAGTGGAAAAGCTGTAAAATCAGAAGCAAAGGCCCAAACAAATAGGACCAAAGTATCGTAGAGAATAAGCAGTTTAGCCTCTAACAGTGTCAGGATAACTGAAACGTACACTACCATAAACCAAATGTCATAGTACCATCACCAATTCACAACACATGTCCAACAAGTACTAGTCGAGTCCTCTCTTGCATGTTGAGCATTAAATAGAAGTGGGCCACAAGGGATGGGCTTGTTTTAGGATTAGGCTTAGAATATGATTTCTATTTCCTTTTTTATTGTGCAGGGATAGGGAGGGGGCGTTCCTGGGAGCATTGACCATCTTCTTCAGGGGCATATTTGATCCTTCAACACTCGAAGCTATAGCGGTAAGAGAAGCTATGGCTCTAGCTGAGGATTTGAATTGGCAGGCCATCCATGTATCATCCGACTGTAAGGTGGCTATCGATGACATCCAGCAGAAGAGTTGTGCTGCTATGGTGCTATCATACATGAAATAGTAGAAAGAATACTCTAGTAGTTTTAATTCTTCAACTTTGTTCATGAGTTTCGGAGCTCGAACGTCGAAGCTCACAATCCCGCGAAGCGTGCTTTAAACTTGGGGGTTGGCCGCCAAGTTTGTTAGGCAACCCCGATGAACTTTCTTTCGATCCTGTAAACATTGTGACTAGCCAATAAAGCTTCGTATGATTGTCTCAATAAAATCCAGTTTATTTTTTGTTTGAAACAAAATATTATTTAAAATCAATTCATTTCAATTCAGAAAATTCTAATAAATCCAGTATAAATATGGAGATTAGGGAAACTATTTCGAACTTGATACTAAATGAAAATACATATAATAATTTTATAAAATATATCTGATAATTATAAATATCCATTAAAAATAAATTTATGGTTCCAAATGATTTCAAAATGATTGTTAACTCCAAATAAAATCCAGGGTTTTAAATCCTAATCAAATCTAGCTACCATCAAGAAAGACAAGCAAAAGGTTAACCTATTTAAATTACTAACTTTACAAAGTTTTAAATTTTGGATGTTGCATTATGAGGCTAGCCCGGTTAATGCCAGCGACGATCGTGCCCCTAGTCCGCTGGGCGCAGCTAGCCTCGCATCAAGCAGCGCCAAGAATGGGTCTGCAGAGCGGGCCGTAGACCTTGAGCACTTTTTCTATCTTTTTTTCTTCACATTTTTGCTTTGTTTTTTCACTTTTGCTTATATTTCAAAATATTCTAAATATATCTATTATGAAAATCAGTTTACATGTAGCTATTGGAAAATGTTAATCGCGCATTCAAAAAATGTTGTACGTTTATAGAAAATTATTTTTAATGTATACGAGAATTGTACAATGTCTATGAAAAAAAGTAGACATGAGAACCTATACATGAAAAAAAAAAGACTCAGGTACTTAAAAATGTTAAACTCTTATAAAAAATGTTCATTATGTATAAAAAATGCACAATGTGTATGGAAAAAGTAGATTGTAAAACAGATATATGATAAAAAAAATCTTAATTGTGCATTTAGGAAGTATTAACCATGCAAAAAAAATGTTTCCTGGTGTATTAAATGTACACTGTATATGCAAAATGTTAGACATGAAAACATATATAAGAAAAAAAATTAATCAAATATTTAAGTGTTAAACATGTATGAAAAAATGTTTCTGATGTATACAAAAATTGTACAATTGTTTATGCAGAAACGTAGACATAAAAAAATATATGTTAAAAAACTTTAATCAAGTATTTTAAAAGTATTAAAGGTATATATAAAAAATGTTCCCCATGAATACCAAAAATGGACAATGTGTATGCAAAAAATTAGACATAAAGAATACGTTTTAAGCATGTAATCATGAATCTAAAAAATGTTAAATGTGTGCATAAAAAACATTCCTAATGTATACAAGAAATGAGATGCATACGAAAAAAGCTGAAGTAAAAATATATGTTTGAAAAAATGTTAACCAAGTAACCAAGTATTTGAAAAATATTGAATGTGTGCACAAAAATTGTTTCATATATTTTCATGAACGTGTCGAGAAAATGTTCTTGTCCTACATGAAATAAGGAAGAAAACCCCGATGAAAACTAAAAACGAACCAAAGAAAAACAAAGAAACCAATAAAAACCAAAAAATAAACAAAGGAAACGAAAAAAATATAAAAATAAAAAACAGTGCAAAGGAATGAAACTTTTGAAATCCGAGAAAGAAATAAAAAAATGCAAACCAAGAAAAAAAAGAAAAACGAAGATGGAAGAAAGAAAATAAATAAACAATGAAAACTAAGAAAGAGACAAAGGAAAATGAAGACAAATAGAAAAAAAAGAGAAAAAAATCAGTTAAAACCATGAAAGAAACGAAGAAAACCGATAAAAACAAAGAAAGAGAGAAATCTGAAGAAAACCGGATGAAAAAAAGAGAAAAATCAAAAGTAAAAAAATAAATGAAAAGAGAAAAAACTCGTAAGAAACCAGTACTTCGACCAC